>NW_024385349.1:0-17279 GCF_016835505.1 Polypterus senegalus
TTGCCCAGACAGGACAGGATGGACGACTCAAAATATTATAAGCATAAAATATCATCTTAAAAGTCTTGAGAGAGTCTTCATGACAGGACAGGATGCATCAAAATGTATTAAAAAGTTTCATAATATAAAAATTTGTTGCATAAAATGCCACCCTTATCAAAGAGTGTGGCCTGAGGCAATCACCTCATCACTTCACCCCATGTGCGGGCCTGCCCACACTTACTCAAACATGGCCAGCTAAGAGTCACTAAATAACCTAAGATCAGTTTTCTGAGCTCTTTTCTGCCTCCGTAGAGCGTAAAACTGTAGAGCTTGCCTTGAATGTCCAAAGAGTGTATCTGTTCTCAGCTTTCCGTGGCCTGTTTAATGTTGTAAAATGTGACGTTTAGCCAATAGAGTCCAGCTGCATTCAAGACAGTTTTGGCCTCGGACCCGATTCAGTGACCTGAGACATTCTGAGGTCCATAGATGACACCCTATCAGCCTTGTCTTTTTGACTCCACCCATTTTCACGCCCCAACCTCCACCACCAGCTTAGCGGTATACTTTTCTACTACATGTACTATTATAGTAATGGTGGCAAAATGAGCGTGTGTGCAAAAAACATTAATTATAAATAAAAAACTTAAGCGTCCAAACACCACCTGTCAGTTTTTGATTGATTGTTTGCTTTTCTCTCTCTCACTCTCTCTCTGCCCTTCCCAGCTCCTGACGCACAATCCTTTGAAGAGGAAGAAATGTTTGCATTCTTTAAACTGTGAGCGGAACTGTCATCTCTGTCTTGTCAAGAACGCGTTTAAACTTTTGAAAAGAGAAATGTTTGTTTGCAGTTTTGAACAAAGTTCCTATCTCTACAATCTCCTGTGTTTCTGTGCAAATCTGTGACCCAAGCGTGACGATGCATAAAGCCATTCGGCAACAGAAAGGTCTTAGCTGGGCAAATCAAACTACTACTTTATGCCTCTTTGTGCTTCTGTGGGTGAGTCGTCATTTCTCTGGAGCATAAACTTACCCTCATTAATGCATCGTTAGTATAAATATAAAAATTTTGCACACCAGTAATACAGCACTAATGATGTAAGACAGAGGACCATAAAGACTGTACTCTATTATATGATTTATTGATTCAAGCGTCTATAAGAATATGTAGTGTTAATGTAGCTGAGTGCAGCATATAATTTATTCTTCTTCATCTTCTTCTTAGCATTTCCCATTTTTATATGGGGTCAACCTTCTGATTACCAGTGTAGATCACTTAGCCACAGAGCCACTACTCTATTGAGTGTAGTATATAACTAACTTATTAAAAAGTGCAGTGTCATGAATGAGACATGGCAAATGCAGATATAAAACTTATACTATAAAATTCAAAAAGTTAAGATTTTGTGTTCAATTTGTTTCTAAAAATACACCAAAACAACTGCTTTGGATGCAGAACTGAAGACCTTGATAGTCTAGAAGTTTAATAAATGCTGAACATTTGAGTGAAGGAACTAAGGGAACTGAAATCATCATGAGGCTTGTTTAATATAAGCATCAGTTCACCTCTTGAAACAGCAGAGGATGGCTCCCAAAGGGGCATCAATTTATGGACCTCATAGTGTCTAAAGTCACAAGTCTGTGCTTTAAGCCTATCTGTTCCAGGTCAGTCTCTGGCAGGATGTACCTTGAGCTTGGACTCGATGCCTGTCAGGCTTAGATAAAGCTTTGGATTTCTTTTCTGTTTGTTTTTTCAGCCCTTTCTTGCCACTCATGTTTATATATGCTTGCATATACTGTAATTGAACCCACTCGGTTGAGTAAATACAGGATAAATAAGAGAAAAAGTAATGGATTTCCGCTTCAGATGTCCATCTCCTGTAACGGACAAAACCAACTCCCCCATTATAGATGTTTTAATCTCGTCTCTAAACTCTTTTTTACTGTTTGGCTATTAATTCACTTTGAGAGTTGATTGTCTTCCCTTCTGATGATTTCATTTTTTGTATTTGTTTCTCTCATTATTTTTTTTATATTTATTGGTTATTGTCCTTGTACAGCACTTTGGCCTCAACTGTGTTAATTTAAAGAGCTTTATGAATAAATGATTGATTGATTGATTGATTGATTGATTTAGTTATAACAAATCGGCTGTGTCAAATGCAAGGCAGGACCCAGCCTTGGAAGTGTAATGCCTGGAATGCACCTCCAACCCTGCTTACTAACATTTGGCCTGTTTAATGTCACCTTTCAACCTGACCTACACTTTTTTAGGATGTGAAATCAATGTAAAACCAAAAAAAGACCCACTGTGACCCGGGGAGAACATGAAAATTACAGAGCCCCTAAACAAAGCTGAAATTTTAACACACTTTCGGTGGAGCTGAGAGACTGCATCACCCATTAATCAATGAAATAAAACTTTATTTTATATGGAAAAGATATCAAGAACAATAAAGGAAATCAAACAATTAGAATAGCCTACATGCATTAGTTTAACAGATAAATACAGTGTCAAAGAAGCCTAGTACAATGACAGAATAAGAATACGCACAAGCACAGGCAGCACACCATAACCAGCATTAGCATTGTATGTAAAGCAATCAAAGATAGATAATAGAAGATAGATAGGCTCCATATGAACAGTAACTCTAATGCTCCCTTATGGATAGACAAAGCAATATGCAAACAATAGGGGCCAAAACTAAATATTGTTCACTGAGAGATTGTCATTAGATTTTGATGGATGAAGGGGGGTAACCTTATCTCTTGCTCAGTTCTACATCTGTACATGTAATATTGCATTTAGAAGTTAGATAGTGTGATCTACACTTTAAAACAGTCAGCTAGTAACCACTGGTCTGTCCCTACCATTACTGTGTGACCCAAGTAATGCATTTAATCTGCCAGTTTTCACAATTTAAGAAAAAGCATATTAACATCCTGATTTAGAAGTCACTTTTAACAAATACATCAACTTAAAATTAATACATTATATTATTATATATATATATATTATATTAATACAAGTTACTGTTCTCACCTTTACAGAGACAGAGTGAATCAATGCCAGGGCCAGGTACAATCTGCAAAATGGGCAGCTAGATTCTTGTTATCAGTGCTTTGCTACTTCCTTTTTAAAAACAATACCTTGAATAATCTGTTCTGCTTTGAATAATCCATTCCTAAAAGGAAAGCAAGTGCAAAAACATTCTGGAAAAATTAATCTTTCTTGAAATATAGGTGACATCTGTGTTATCTGTACCTGATTGATATATAGTCTGATTACCATCTTGAGTGAACTTTACACATTCTTTTTTTGCCCTAAGATACACACAGTCACATTATTTTCTTTAAGAACTCTAAGTTGACCACAGAAGTTCCCATGTTTGACTGTGTCCTGCTCAAGTTAATGTCTGTATGATAATAGTGACTTAGGCTTTCACTCTCCACAACTCTGCTATGGATAAAGGAGGCTTAGAAAAGTTTGATGGATGGAAACCATTGTGATACTTGCATTGATGTGGGTGAAATGTAGACAAAAGTTAAACACCATGGCTGCGTGTTCACTCTCTAAGTACTGAACAGTACACCATGAGGAAAAGGGACTTCTGAATCTATTTATTCATCAATATTCTTTATTCCCCTTTCCCCTGCTCAGTTTTTCTGGGCTAATCCAGTAACAAAAATCCTTAATGGTGATGTACTGTTGGCTTTGGTTAAAGGCATTTTTTAATCCATATACAGTCATCCATATGATGACATTCTATTGGAAAAAATCCATCAGATTTAACCTCATTGGTTTTCTGCACCTGTGGATTAATATTGTGCACTCTCTATTGAAGATGCACTCTCTATTGACAATGTAATCCCAAAAATTGCACTCAAGAAAAAGCTCCTTATACCATAGACCTATCAAGCCTGATTCTAGGGGCACAGGGCTATGATTTAGGGTTGCAGAGCAGCAAATATGTCAATTGTTTTCAGATTCAGTCAGGAGGTCATTTACACAGTGACCCTTCCGTTGCTGCAGCTGCCAACCACCTCTTTTAGACCATAGAAGAAAATAAAACATCAGCAATATCAATGTCATAAATGAGTGACCAGGGAGGTGAAGGAGACACCAATGTTGTCCAAAGGCTATATACAGTTCCCTCCATACGGACAAAGACACATTTTTCCTTGATTTACACCTCTGGTCCAATTTAAAATTATAAATCAAACAATTCAGATGTGATTAAAGTGCACAGTGTAGACTTTATGTTAAGGGTATTTGCATACATTTCCAGTCACACCATCTAGAAATGGCAACACTTTTTTACATGATTGTCCCCGAGATTTTCAGGGCATTGTAAGGTTTGTGACAAAGCAATGACAGGTATATTAAAGCAGTCATATTTGGTACTTTATTGAACATCTCTTGCAATGACTGTTGAAGTCTGTGATTCATAGACATCATCACGTGCTGAATCCAGACATGGGTGTCTGGATTGGCCATTCATGAGTTTTCTATTTTCTAGTTTTGAGAAGCTCCTGTGTTGCCTTAGTATGGATCATTATCTTGTTATAGGATGGCGCACCATCCAATGAGTTTGAAGGCATTTACTGGAACTTCAGTAGATAAGAATTCATGGTGTGACTGCCATCGCAGTCATCATCAATGAAGATAAGTGTATCGAGTACCTGTGGCTGAAAACATAACACTCCCCACCACCATGTTTAATAGATGAGTTGGTATGCTTTGGGTCTTGGGCAGTACCTTTTGTCTCCACACTTTGCTCTTTCCATCACTTTCATACAGGTCTGTCTTTGTCTCGTCTGTCCATGAATTCAGAACGTTTTACAAACTGTAACCTGGGCATCCTGTTTTTGTGGCTAATTAATGGTCAAAGCCATCCTGCTGTGTGGCCTCTGTATTTCTGTTCGTGAAGTCTTTTACAGGTAGTCACATCTAAAGTATACCATCTGCCTCCCTGAAGACTGTTTCTGATCTGTTGATCAGCATTTGGAGCTTTTCTTTACCATAGTGTGGACTCTTCTGTCATCAGCAGTGCAAGGCTTTCTTGGCCTACCAGTCCACTTGAGGTTACTGAGCTCACCATTGTGTTTTCTTCTTAATGATTTTCCAGACAGATGATTTAGGTAACCCTAAGACTTTACCAATGTTTCTAATGGTTTTATTCTTGCATTTTGGTCTCCATAATGGCTTCTTTGACTTTTATTGCCACAGCTTTTCACCTCATGTTGAACAATGGTAACTACAGACCTCAAAGGCTAGAAGCAAGCCTAGATTTCTTATGCCTTGTGGGCGTATCCGGACACAGACAGCCGACATTGTTTCTTCCACCACACACATGTTTAGTTACAAACTATTTACAAGTTTAAAGTGGCACAAATCCAGTGCCTCCAGCACCATCCCCAAAGTCGGCCTCTCACAGTCCTATAAGCCTTTTTCAGGCTGCCTCAGTCCTCTCTCCAGCTCCGTCCTCTTCCACCCAACTTCCACTCTCAAATGAAGGGAGGCGGCCTTTATCGCACCTCAGATGTGCTCCATCTGCTTCCGGCATTCCTCCGCAGGGCACGCCCCAGTGTGGCGGAAGTGCCGGCTCGCGCACCGGAAGCCCTCTGGGTCCCTGTCTTCTTCCCCAGCACTTCCAACACCAGGAAGTGCTGGGCTCAGTCTTCAGGCACGAGGCCACCTGGGTGCCCGGGCCCCTACAGGAGTTGGGCTTCAAGCCCCCTTGCAGGCCACCAACAAAACCAAGGCGTCGCCCCTGCGTGGTGGGAGGAGGCACCAGCCCTCCTCCGATCTGCCGGTCATCCCAGCTGGCTCCACTCCCAGCCGCCTGTGACAGTCTGCAACTAATGAAGCAATGAAACACATCTGAGTAAATGCAAACACCTGTTGGCGTCAACGGTTCTAAACATTAGGGTTTTGCCCTGAAGGGGCCATGAAAAAGTGTTGTCATTTCTATTTAGTGTGACCAAAATGTATGCAAAGTCTGCAATGTACTTAGCAACATCTAAATTGTTTGATTGTATTTAAAACTGTGGAGCAGAGAATAAAATTTGAAATGTCTTTCCCAAACAATTTGGAGGACACTACTTTATTTCTAAACATCATTGATATCAGTTAATAAAGTGGGTGTTCAGCCTGAAACCAAATGCTTTTCATTTTCCTGTGTTTATATTTCTTACAAACAATTACACCTCTTCCAAGAAAAGCTTTAACCTAAATTACCCGGTCAATTCATATCTGAATCTGCTTTTTCCATTACATGGAGGGTTAGAGTCAGTCAAACTGACACATTAGGTACAATGCAAGGGGCTCCATCAAAGGCCATAAAAAGGTCATATCAACTGTCAAGGGAAAGGTTTTTGGACACTTTTGCCTACT
The DNA here is from genome assembly GCF_016835505.1 of Polypterus senegalus. NCBI lineage: Eukaryota > Metazoa > Chordata > Cladistia > Polypteriformes > Polypteridae > Polypterus > Polypterus senegalus. The sequence continues at coordinate 6,377 of NW_024385349.1, forward strand.
TACGTTGTGTCATAAAAGTTAATTTTAATCAGTTGTGGATAAGTATGCTAACCGTTGGCTGTTAAGTTACAACATAGCGATCATCCCCCAGACTACAGCATTGTTTTGAATTTAAATGCTGGGCGGGGAGAAAAAGGAAAACTTTATTGTCATTGTATAAGAAAAAGACTACTGTGAAAAAACACAGCAGCGTTCAAAGTTTTCCCCAACTTTATATATCAGTTGAGGGTGAAAAACACTGCGGTATTTTTTATTTGAATTTGTATTTTTTGTTTAGTTAATCATTGATGTTTTAATTACAATGTCTATACATATAATGTTTTATCTTGCATTAGCATTTATAAAATGTTGTCTTTGGGGGTGAATCTGTTGGAAAGTGGATGTGGAAGGAAATCAAACAAAAAACCACATTACATTTTGTTTGAGAACAGGTTTTGAATACAGTTATAAAAATTTTAAAATAAAACCCAAATTTTATGATACCATTTTTTCTAATGAGTATTTGCAATTCGTCACTGTTAATTGGGACTAAAATGAAAGTACAATTTCAACTGAGGCAATGGCTCTGTTTCAAATTTAAAAAATCAGAACCATCTCCAGAAATTTAGGCCTCACTCTACAGATTGTTCCCCGTGCTGAACCCTGGGTAATCTTTAAATCTAAAGAAAAGCCCATTGAAGGGTAATTTACACTCAATTATACTCATATACAGTATACAGGTTGAATTCACCCACCTTCCACATCACTGGGTGTGAAGGGAAAAACTCTGGAACAGAAAAAAAAATACAAACTCCATACCGATCCAACCAGATTGCATTTTTGACAAGGTCCAGAATTCAAGGCAGTTTGCTAAGTATTTACTATTAAAAAGAAATATGTAATTCAAGTGGTAGATGTCAGGTTCCCCTTGGGTTAATTTTTTTTTTGGATCATACTGGATACTTTTTTTTAAACCCTTTTTTTCCTGGAAATATTCATTCTTTTGGCACTTTATTGATGTATTTCTATTGCATTTTTTCCCGTTGAATATTCTGTTGTATTTGTGTCATTTTTTGATGTGTTAGATACAGTCTTATTTAGGGTTAGGAGCTTTGGAAACTTTCATTTTGAACTTACTAAAACTAAAACATGGACTCTATTCTAAAAAGAGGTTTTGGTTTTTCCCAAGAATTCAGCCTCCTGATTTAAGGACTTTTGACAACTTCTGGTTTTACAAAAATTTTGAAAGGTTCCATGATTGATTGACTCCCACATGTCGTTAGATTTAGATTTTGATTTTGTTTACTAACTTTTGGTGTTGGGTATAGCTCTTTTTTGGAAAGACATTCTCACTGGCTCCATCTGAATAATAAAAAGTTATACGATTTTTTCAATGTAAAAGCTAATTGGGGGACTTGGCTTTGGGTTTAAATGAAAATGTCCTGCGGAACTAAAAAAGTTTATAAGATTTTTTATTAAAATGATAGATGATAATAGATAGATAGATATTTTTTAAATAGAATAGGTGCTGACTTCCTTTTGTATCTGACTGTGCTTTGATGTTGAAGAAGCACGAAAACTTAAAAAAAAAAAAAAAAAACCCAAAAGGCAGGGGAAATAAATGAGAAGAAAAGGGTTTTCCCATTTTTAAATTTTAGGTTTTTGGAAAAATTTTTATTTTGAAAACGAACCCCCTTAATTTACCACTTCGTTGAAAATGGGGGGTTATATTTATTTAGATGTTTAAATCAGGGAAAGTACCGATCTTTATTCTGGTTCATCTACTTACTTTGTTTGAACTAGGGTTTTATAAAGCTTGGATATTTGTTTTATGCTCTACATGTAGTGTTTACCTGCATATGGACGCTCCATAACCAAAACTGAGACTTTTGACCAGGGGCATTATAGGCCCCGAGAAAAACGCACTGGGGCCCGCCTAAAAACCACTCACAAGTCACAACATACATAGATTAGAAACCCCCTATGCCACGAGGTCCAGGAAACTTCCCAGTGTGCCCATCTCCAAGGGCCCCTTAGCACCCTATATGGGCTTAACCACATTGAAGGAAAAAAAAAAAAACTTCAGTATAACTGTTTTCCCATCAAATGTCTTGTTCCCCAAATGTGAACAGTTTTCCGAAAAGATTTCCAAAGGCGGGCTTTAAGCCCCAAAGCGCCCCCCACATGTCCCACTTCCAAAGCCCACTGTGCAGCTACATGTTGAAGGTGTCCCTTATCAGCCAAACCCCCTATGGAATACAAAATCAAGCAGTAGATTTTTTTATCATATACCTTTGGTCCGAAACAAATGTACCTTTTGGAAAGCTTTAACAAACACAGAAACCAATACTCAAAAGTAAAAAATGTTTTTTAAAAAAGACCCTTATTAAAAAAAACAAGAAAAGATGATATGGTTTTTACTACCAGTTTCAAAAATTGACATCTTTTGAGGATGGCGTGACCTTTTTGTCTCTGTGGAACATCATTAAACAAAGACATCTCCATGAAAAGTTAAAATGATTACACAAACACTATTATTTAAAATTCATCATTTTAATTTACAAAATTGTGTTTTACCCCAGGTAATAATGGTTGCCATTCCAGAAATAATCGATATGTCTGGCAGTCTCGGGAAACAAAAAGGATTAAAAAAAAGACAAAATAAAAAAGAAACTCAATAATAAAACAGAAAAGGATGGTTTTTTAAAAAGGGAATAATTTAAAAAAAAAAATTAAAAAAAATGTTTATAGTGGAGGAGTTAAAAAAAAAAATGGAAAATACATGTACTGAAATATAACAACATACATTACACATTAAAAGAAAAATAAATATAAAATATTAGCCCAAAAATGCATATAAAAAAAATCAGTTATGAAATTGGAAGTAGATCTCATTGCCCCTTTTCCCCAATTATCCATTACCCAACCCGCATATCAACTGGGTCACAAGCCCAAATTCACCTTAGCTGACATGGAGAGCCCCCCCTTCCCGGGGGGTTTAAGGTTTATAGCTGGACACCTACAAATTCAAATAGAAAAAAACAAAAAATTACAATTTTATTATGTTCAAAAAAAATGCATTTTTAAAAAATGTAATCATAAACTCCATTAACTTTTAAAAAAATTATCTAGAACATAGAAAGTTTTCTATTTTATTTAATCTGCAAAATTTTTAATCCCCACTTAAACTCCCTTTTTACCAAAAGTGATAAAGGATAAATGAAATTTATTTTTCATAACCTCAAAACAGGAAAAAAAACTTTACTGAGAAAAATGGGAAAAAAAGAAAAAAAAATTTATTTTTAATCCAAAAAATAAGACAACCACCCCAAATTTTGCCAATATTCTTCAGTTTATCTATCCCTTCCAAATAATTAAAGGGGGGGCTATTTTGTCAGTGCAACGCTGCTTGTTAAACGGATGACCCCGCTCTTTGTGCATTTGTGTACATGGGTATTTGAACATCCCAACTTCCGGGTTTTATTTAAATTTAAATATAATAATTTTATTTGGTGGGAAATATTTTAGTAGGAATTGTTAAATTTAGTCATCATTGCATAAATTTTTTTTCACCAAAAATTGAATAATTTAACCCCATTCCCACCAAAAATATTTTGGTGACTAAAAAAACCCATTTTATCAATTGAGCTATTGAGCTGTGCCTGCCTGTGTCACCCCGCCGCCTTACTTTTTGTTTATTTAATCTGGCTAGTGGAGGAAAATTTAAAAAACGGAAGGGGGGATTACACGGTATGGCTTTCAAAACAAATTATTTATGGTTTGATTATTCATAAAGTTTAATTGGTGATCTGTTTTCTATGTTAACCCCATATTTTTTTATTCTTCTCAAACCAAGGGGGGAGGGTAAAATAATGGGGGGCTTTTTATTTATAATATTGAATATATTGTATTTTTTTTCAAATTTTAACAAACTGCCCCGGCCCCGGGGACCCAACTGGGCTACAGGGGCACACTCACCCCTTCAGGGTCAACCTCGGGCGGCACAAGGAAGCCCTCATGTTGGGGGGGGGGTTTTTTTGACAGTATTTTTCGGGGGTATATATTTATATATATATAACTGTTTAAATGAACATATAGTTGTCAGGAGGGGGAGTATTAATTGCCCCGGAAACGGGGTTCAGGCTCAGCTCAGGCGAAAAGAGGGGGGGAGGGGGGATGATGGCGGACTCCCCACCCCCTTAACTTTAACCCCACAAAATGCTTGGGAAATTTGTGACAATTCACCACAATTTGAACTTAGTTACAAATGTAAAACGCTTTTTACCCTCGTCCTCTCTTTAAAATTTATCCCGATTAGGGGGGCATGAAACGCCCGCCTGTCTATGAACTTAATTTAAACTTTAGGTTTAACCGGGTTTGTTTCGGAAGTAGCTGCGGCATGAAAATTCTTGACAGGGATTTCGCTTCCTAAAATTCTTATTGTTTTAGTCCTTTCAACCATAAGCTGTTTTTTTCAAATTTTTAGCCCCTTTTTTTCGGGCGGGGCAGTTGTAAGGGGGTGAGTGCCCCTCACCCCCCATGGATTAATTATATGGAGAAAAATAGGTTCCTTTTGAATTCCGGGGTTTGAAAGAAACCTAATTTGAAGAAAACTGTGGAATGGGGTGCCAAAATTTTAGCCTTCCACCCTGGATTGGAGTTTTTATGAGTGGAGTGGTATAGGGGGTGGGAATGGGGCTTTGCCAGATGAACCCAAAGAAGAAAACGACAAAAAAAGGCTACATTCTGGGGGGTGACCCACTTAGAGATTAAAAAACTTTGCCCTATGGATGTAATATGGCTATCTCAGAAAAAAAAAAGAAAAACTGTGGTCCCCAAGGGGGAGGGGGGAACTAAACTGATGCCCAAAAAATTAAAACCCCACAACTATTTTGTAAGGGTTAGACGACAAAAAAAAGACTACCACCTATTGATGACTAAAAAAAAGGGAAAAATGAAAGTGTCGAAAACATCTTTTGTCAGGTCAAAAGGCAATAATTTTTTGGAGACATTACTGGATAGGTTTGGGCAGGTTTTGCTGGCCTGTTGTCATCTAAATTGTTCTAATGTTCTAAGTAGTTTTTTTATGATATGGCAAATGTTATTTTTGGTTAAAAAAAATTTTTGGGACGTTAACATTGAAAGAAAACCCCAAATTCAATGAGTGTAAACCTGTAAAAAATCAATTTATTTTTAAAACTTTTGAATTTTTTTTCCTTCAGTGATTTAAAACTAAAAGAACTTTTTTATTGATCCATCAAAAGTTATAAAATTGGGAATTGAGAAATGAGCTAAAAAACAAAAAATATCCTCAAGTTATGCTAAAAGGGAGTATTCGTACCCGTGTTTACACTGTCATGAAGGGTTGTGGGCCCCGGGCCCCGGGTTTATGGTTCAATTCCCAAGAAATCTTGATAATAAAGGACATTGATGGACAACATCCGACCAGGTTTAGTAGTCCTTTCCGGCGGTGCCCATTATGATTTCGAAGGACACCATCCTGGATTTTGGGGAAACCTGGGACCTTTCCCATTCAGGAGGCCATACGGAAGGTGTATCGGTATGGGGAGCTGAAGGGCTTAGACAATACTGTTTTCATCTGCCGGGGGGCGCTGGCGCCTTTCTGAGTTTCGGGCTTCCGGAAAACCCCCCAGGGGCCGCCATTTCAGGGAAGGACACACCACCCCGGTTCCCCCAGAATGAGGTCCTTGGGTTTGGCCCAGGGTGATGTCATTCATTCGGCCCAGAGGGGACTTTTAGCCCCCCTGAGTTAAAGCTCACTGCCTTTGCCCAAAGGGAGCTGTTTTTACTCTGTTTGAACAACTGTTTAAAAACCTCAAAAACTTTTGAGCGGAACCCAATTAACGGGGGGTGCCCCAAATTTTCCGCTCTGGTCCCCCTTTTTACAGTGGTAGTCCGGATGGTCCCCCATGAACCAGGGGCCGAACTTTCTGGAACCAGGTGGGGAGTCGGGCGAGTTTGGGGGGAGGGAGGGCCGGGGGGGTCAGGAAAGGGCGGTGCAGGCCTGCCCATGAGCATAACCGGGGGGACCACCCATCTGGGGGGGAGGGGAAAAGGGGGGGGCCGGGGAAAACCCGGTCCCCAGTCTCCCTTGGGGGGAAACCGGGCCCCCCATGGGAAAATCCCAACTGGGTTGCCGGGGCCAGCAAAAGGGGAAATTCCCTGGGGGCGGGCCCAAAGGGCTGTCAGAGCGGTTGGCTCTCTGGAAAAGGTGGGTGATTTTCCCGGCCATTGAGTTGACCTAAGATGGTGCAGCAAGGTGGCCTTTTTTTTCCCAAAAACTAAAAAGGTTTTTTCCCCAGCCCCCGGGAAACCATTCTATGGAGCTGAAACCCAAAACCCGGGTGGACACCGGGGAAAGGGGCAGAACACCCGTCGTGCTCCGGGGTTTAGCCTCAAAGCCCCTTCCCCCCAAACCCAGAGCCTTTTCCCAAAGGCCCCTCCTGCACCTGTCGGGCGGGGGGGACCGGGGGAAATGGGGGGTTTTTTTTGCAACCCCTCATAACAGGGGGAAAGCTTTTATTTGGTCATAAATTGCGCTGTTAGGGCAGACTGCCCTGTTGCTCGGTTTTTTATTACCCCAACAGTGGATTAAAAAAAAACCATTAAAAATGTATACGGAGATATTTTTCGTAAAAAACCGCCGTTAAAATGTCTGGAGGAACCCCGGTGCTCAGGGAACCCCCGGACCCCTTTGAATCCCCCGGGGATGGTCGCGTAACCGGTATTTTAAAAGAAAGCTTTTGGCCTTTAAGAGATAAAGATCATCTCGTTTCCCCCCGGAATGCCGGGGGAGGGGGGGGTGGGAAGAGAGTGGGAAGTTTCCCCCGGACGTCCCTACCGCATCCACTAGCCCCGGCGCGAGGGGGTTTCCCCCCTTGGGTCGACCGGACCCCCCTTTTGGGTTGCATTTTCAGTTTAGGGATCCGGCTTTTTCAAGAGAGAACAGGGGAACGACCCGAAGAAAAAAATGCAGTGGCCGTTAACGAAACCGCATTTGCCCCCACGGGGATCACGTCAGGGATAATGAATTATTGTTCGGGTTTGGGAACATGGGGAAGGTCGGAAGTTGTTTGTCCAGGGACCCGGGGGGGTTTCGGAGTTACCCCACTCTCACCTTCTTGGGGGCCACCCGGCCCGGGAAAAACATGGGCAAAGCCGTTTTTTGGGGGGGGAAATGGGAGGTTTCCCCCCCGCTTTTATTTCCTCCCCGGGCAATTTCGGAAATTTCCCAGGGGACTTTCCCCCTCTGATTCCCCCCCCCTTACGCCCTTTTGACAGGAGGGGGGGAATAGGGACCCTGGGCCCTCACCGAATATAAATAATCCCTTCCCCGGGGATTATCAACCCTTTCCCCCAAACCGCCCTTTTGCTTTGGGTCCACTAAAATATTCCCGGGAACTAGAAAGGGTTTTTTTCGCGGGGCCCCCAAAAGTCCGGGCGGCCCAAAGGACGTTTTTCCCGGGGGAAAACTTCAAGGAGACTGAAGTTACTGAAAATAAACTTTTAAAAACCCCGTGTATCATCCTCAAACCGATGGGCTAGTGGAAAATTCAATCAAACCCAAGCAATCCCTAGTGGAGTCAAAGGAGGGGAGGTTAAATCCTCCCCCTTGCCCCCTCCCTACCGAAGTCCCTGCCCCCGGGGGCCCCCCTTTTGAATTACATCAAAACAGCCCGGGGCTTTTGATATTTTGGGGCTGGAAGGGGGGCCCGCCCTCCACAAAATTTTGGGAAGGCCCTTTTTGGATAGATTTGATGTAATAAGACCACTAAAAGTCTTTCGAGGAGGCACAATCAGAAAGGCCGCCTGTATGCCCGGGGTTACACTCTCCGGGAGTTCAACCGGGGGACTGGTATTGGTTCCACCACACCAAACTGCTGAAAATTGGCGGGCCCCAAATTTTGGGAGGGAAGGGTTGGTGGATTTTTGGGTAAAACGGCCAAGCCCACCCAGCTGGCGAATATATCCGGAAACCTTGAAACCGGGAAAGGGAGGGATCACCCCCTCCTCGGGAAAACCCCTTCTCGGGAGTAACCCCTTAATTTGGAAATATCCCCCAGACAGAGACGGGACCGGAAGCACTATCCCGGTCCCAGGGGGTGGAGGAAAAACCGGGTGGGACCCCCTTGATTTCCCGCAAAAGGGTGACCGGGGGGGTGCCGGGCACCCTCGACTCGGGGGGCAAAAAAAGAGAAGTGGGAAAGGGAAAAACCCTCGGGACAGGGGTCGGGGGGTGAGTCCCCGGGCAGCCCCCTGCTTGAGCTCCGGCCCGGGAGTTGGGGGTTTCAATGACTTTGCGGTCCCAATTTATTTGATTTATCCCTCCTCGGGGGTGGGGGCCCCCTCGAGGACGGGGGGTTCTTGACACACTTGACCTGAAAAATGGCAGGTTCCCTTTTCGAGGGGCCAGAAGGGAAAAAAGCCCCCGCTTTTTCCTGGGTGGATAATTCCTTTCCCCCGGGGGCCCCCCAAAAATTTTTTAGCTCCGGGGACAAAGTGTCGGCCCCCTAATTTTTCTGTTGCCTACTGGAGGGGTTCATTCCAACCGGAAAGGGCCCAAACACGGTCCAACATAATGGGAATTTGGGAGAGGGGGCTCCCCATCAACCCAAAAAAGTTCCCTTTAAAAAGCCCAAAAATTTGGGCTACCAGGGGCAGGACTGTGAGCCACAGTGTTCCCCAAATTGAAGCCAAAAGGCCTGGCCCCTCCCAAAAGCCAAGTCCCAATCCTTTACCGGTTTGGGGTTCCCGGGGGCCCCTTTCCCGAAAAGGGCGCCCCTTTACCGACTTACAAAAAAGCTCCCAATCCGGGGGTATGGTCGAAAAAGGGGGTGCATTTGGACTTAAAAGGGGCCCGACTTTCCCCTATCTTAATTCCCCCCAATTTTTCTCCCCTTTTTTCCTCCCCGGCGGGGCCGGGCACAGGCGGGAGCCGGGTTAAATGGGTTAACCCCGAGTACCTGAGCGGGCTGTTGGGCGGAGACCGGGGGCGGGGAGAAGGGGGGGCTTTGGGTCAAATGGGGGCGCAGTGGGGGCCCCGGGGCTGTTCACTCGGGGCGGGTCATGCGCCTTTAAAAGGATGGCCCCTTTAGAGGAACCAGGGGGCCCTTTTCCGACCGCAGCAGTACAAATACGCCGTTTATGGGCGGGGGCCCCCTTCATGCCCCCATGCCCCCCCGCCCACGCCTGGGGCAGGTGGGGCCCCCCCCGGGGGTCTGGGCTGAGGAATCTTTTCACCCGTGCATGGGGGGCAGCTGAAGGGCAGACAATACTGTTTATCATCTGCCCAGGGGGAGGGAGCTGGCCTCTTTCTGAGTTTCGGGTCACCCCGGGGAAAACCCCCCAGGACACATTTCCGGGGGCCACACCCCCTCGGGTTCCCCCCCAGAATGAGGTCACTTTGGGTTTGGGCCCCAAATTTATGACCCCGGGCCCAGGGGCCATCATTTCGCCCCCGACTTAAAGCTACTGCCTTTTCAGGCAGGCAGTTCTTTTTGACTCTGTTTTGTAACAACTGTTTTAAATATCCCCAAAGACTTTTCAAACCGAATTAACGGGGGGGCTGCCCCCAAACCCTTTCGTCTCTGGCTCCCCTTCTTAAAAGGGAAGAAGGGGACTGCCCCCTTTGGGGGATATATTCCCCTATACACGGATGACAGCATCTCTCTGGTGGAACTCCCAGGGGGCACCCCTAGGACATTTGGGTTTCTGTAGTCTTGAGGGGGAGCCTGTTTACCGGTGCCCAGGGGGGCTTCGGAAACACCTGGTCCTCAAGTGCTTCTGCGGGAATGCGGGGTGGAAGCACCCCTTGGGCAGGGCAGCCCCTTTTATCAAAAGGCCCGTGCGGACATGACAATTGGGGAAGATCGTTCGGGGGGGTGTTTACTTCTTAGGATGCCCAGCTTCTGAATACCCCCCCAGTCACTACAAACCCCCCCAAAGTAAGCAGTTTCAACCTTTCTTTTCAACATGGGGGCAGGAGGAATGGAATTAGCCTCTTTGTGGAGATTCGGTGGGGACCCTAACAAAAAGCCATTTCCTCTTGATGTTGATTACACTAGCTGCTCAAACTTTACGTGACAGTGCTCCCAGCTGCTTTGTCCTTTGCCTACCGGCCCGATTAACCCCTTACTTGGGGGTAGACAACCAGTATGCCACACAAGCAAGCTGTGGAAATGTTCTTTCAGTCCATAAATCAGTGTGGTGTTCTCACTGCAGTCTCCCGGGGGCATCGGCTGAAGCACAATGCCTGAACAAACTTATTAAAAGCCTGATTACAGGGGAACCCGGAAAACAGGCGTTTTGGAAACAGGATGGTAAAATTGGGGCCACTGGGAAAACCATCACTTCCAGGAGGTGTTTTTTGGGGAAAAGCGATACCACCATGGGGTGCTAAGGGCCTCAGGGTCTTTTTTTGCCATTTCTGTCATGCAATTCAATGTTTCCCCCTGATGTACTGATTATTTTATTTTTTTTTATTTATTTTCGATTGAAGTTGATTGGCTGTATTATCTGTGAGTCTGTAATAAATTTAAAAATTCACATGGCTATAAAAACTGAAGAAGAGGGTTCATCAAAGAGTATCTCAATGTTTGGAATAATGCGTTAAACTCTGGCAGAGAGAGCACAGATGAAATCCATCCTGTTGGTCTGAGGATATTTTGTTAAAAATTACTTTAAAACTGTAATAAAGTGATGAGAAGGTTCTATATTCTAACAAAACACCCGTTCTCCAATAGTTGGTATTTTGTTAATTTTTATTTCTAAAAAAGATGCCATCATTTGCCCAGCTACCAAGTTGAATTTCCTCACCACAGAAAACCCAAAATTTTTTAAACCCCAAAAAACCCCAAAAATTTTCCCCCTTTTTTTTTTTTTCTTTTTTAAAAAAAAAATTTTT
>NW_024385350.1:0-60288 GCF_016835505.1 Polypterus senegalus
AAAAATAAACAAGTTCATGTCATTACAAAGTTCACAGACACAGCGCATTTCATTTCGTTCCCTCTTCTTTCGACTGGAGTTAAATTTTTCAGGCAACACATCTTCCAAGACGTTATAAAATTCAAAAGTTGCCATCTTTTCCGGTAAGAAGTTCACTTACACACGGAGATAAATGACAACACAAAAATGACTTGCAAGTACAAGTCAAACCTGACGAATGATCGGTTCAGTAAAACATTGAAATTAATTTTAATTAAGCAGAGACGCGTGCACAAGACAAATCGGATGGGGACTCATGTCGCGAAGTAGAAAAGCGCAGATCGTAATAGTAAGTTCTGCCGCGTGGGCATGCACACGCGCGCTCGGGTTGTCTTCATGCACATGCTGTGAATCGGGTAGGCACCGCAGATTGGTGCGACAGTGCCTGTCATTACCTTATCTGTGTGCCTACCCGATTGGCGTGCAGGCATATTGAAAGCCCTAACATGCGTAAAGTGTTCATGCATGCGTTAAACAGATTGGACAGTACGTAAAGTGTATGATGACGTAGCCTTTCAATACACGTGCACGCCAAATCGGGCCACACGGGGACCAGGTAGTGACACACACCGCATGCACTTAATGAAAAAACATTAAAAACAAAAAATCCACTTTACGGCACGGCCCGATCAGAACTTTGCATGTAGCACAACTTGACATTACGGCTTATTCAGCTTAGTTCCACGTTAGTTGACCATAATGAACATATTCATCCTACAAAATAAAGCGAAGCAGCCTTTGTGGTAACATTGATATCCAATGTTCAATCGCCGTAAGAGGAAGCTTAGGTGTGCACACTTGATAAGCCCCAATTAGGGCAAACACATGCTGTGTACTCTTTGCACTTTGCAGTATTTGGAGGTACAGTGGAACCTCGGTTCACGAACGTCTCGAGTTCACATACAACTCGGTTCACGACCAAAAGTTGCAAACTTTTCCTCGGTTCACGACCACACACTCGTATACGAACAAGCCAGTTTCCCTTTCGGTTTTGTGCGCCGATGATTTCGCGTGTTGCATTGTTCTCGGTCAGACATGCCTGGGTGCTGCATGTGCATGCGTGCCTGCCTGCCTGCTGCTGGAGGAGGGGGGGTGCGTGCCTGCCTGCCTGCTGCTGAGAGAGAGAGGGCGAGCCTGCACGTGCGTGCCTGCCTGGCTGGTTCATAGCGCTGATTACTGTATTTAAGCAGAGAAGCTCCTATTCATTGTTCTCAGTCATATGTGCGTGCTTTACCTGCACTCTCTTTGTGCTCTACGGTATTTTGTGTGCTTTTGCAGTTAACTATGGCTTCTAAGCAAGTGAAGAGTGGTGAGAAGAAAGTTTTGAAGAAAATTGAAATCGAAGTAAAGAAAGAAATTATTGAAAAGTTTGAGCGTGGCATTCGTGTTACTAATCTTGCCGCTGAATACAAGAAGTCTACGATTTTGACTATTCTAAAGCAGAAAGAATCTACTAAAGCAGCTGATATTGCAAAAGGAGTTACAGCGTTAACCAGGCAGAGGCTTCAAGTGCTGGAAGAGGTGAAAAAACTGTTTACCAGTTTACTTATTTACCAATTTGAGAACCCTCGTGCTTTCAAGCAGCACAATGTAAACAAAGCCAGACTGCCAGTAATGTGGAGGGCAAACACGAAGGTTGGGTCACAAGAACTTTGTTTTTGGAATGGCTGCATGAGGCTTTCACTCCCACCAGCTAAACAGCTAAAAACACCAGAAACCCAAGAAATCACAAGAGAGAAACACCTAAAGGAAACATCCCTCCATTGGGCCAGACTCTCCTCCTTCCACCCAGTTCCTCCTCACTCATGCCAGAACTCGACTCATGCAAGGTTAGTTTTCTTGGTGGTTTTTGTATTACAGATTTTTCAAAAGTTAATTTTTCAGTTGTAAGGTGTTACTTTTCTCTTTTTCAAATGTTCGCTTTTTTCCCTGTTCTTAAAACTCATTAAAGTTAATTTACATGGAGTTGTTCATAGCATGATTTGTTGCAATGTTACTTTTCTCTTTTTTCAAATATTCATTTTGTTCCCTGTGCTTAAAACTCATTAAAAAAAAGTGTTTACCTGGAGTTGTTCATAGCGTGATTTGTTGCAATGTTACTTTTCTCTTTTTTCAAATGTTCGTTTTTTCTGCTATGCTCAAACTTATTTTAAAAAGTGTTTACAGCGATCGGGCTGTAGTGTGATCTTCTGCACTGTTACCTTTTTGGTTGCTTGTGGTTGGTTTTTAAATTAAATTTCGGAATTGTTCAAATGTTCCCTCTGTTCAGAGAGAGAGAGAGAGCGCGAGCGAAGCGTCTGCTGCCAGAGAGGCGGGCGTGCTGCTGACAGAGGGGGGGTGTGTGCTACAGTCTCTGCATTTGTGACGATTCACACCAAACTTTCCTGTCTAAAATTTAAAAGCTGGTGTTAGTTACTGGACAGAGTGAGCAAACATACGGTACAGTATGCAAGGCACAAAATATACGGATCAAGTAATAAATATGGGAGGCTTTGCAGGAATTGTGCACAAATTACTTCTGAAACTGAAAGCCTCAGTAGTCTTGCCTGTAGAAGCAGCAAATCTAACATGAACTGCACATCATCGCAAATTGTGAATCATAAAAGCAGAAAAAGAACATCCAGTTTTGTCTTTGAATTTGGGTACACTGGCATCTGTTCAGCCACATGGAAGGCTGCTTACCACCGGTCATCCTGTAGGGTCAAGAAAAAAAATAAAATAAAGGGCTTTTTTTTCTAACTGCAGCAATAAGAAAAGTTATTTCTAAAGAGCAAGCCTTCTCCATTATATTCAGTTAAATGTATGTGTGTGTACTTCTCCTAAACCAACAGCTTAAATGATAAGCTTATGACACATGACAACAGCAGGTCCCAACCTGTCATTGTGCCACATCAGACGTACACCACACTTCTCTGATAGCTTTGGACATAAATTTAAAATTGCGTGTTTTGTGCCATAGAATTTTTCTACCAAACAAGGTTAAAGAAATCAATTTCAAAATTATGAATAAATAGTACCCAACTAACAAATTAATTCATAAGTATGACATTAATATATCCCAAAAACGTAGTTTTTGTACGAATGAAGACAAATGCCCTTTCACATTTCTTTTACTTCTGATCCTATTCCAAAATATTTTATCAAGATTTATTTCTGTTACTGTCTTGAGGACAAAACAATATCTACTGTTTTTAAATATTGTTCTTCTTCTGTATACAATTTTGAAAACTAAATGTTAGAAAATCCAGTAACTGTGGTTTCCTTGCTTCGTAAATTTCCAATACAACAGTGGTGAAAAGTCAACAAAATGACAAATTTTATTACTAACTTAAAGATTACAATATGCAAGCTTCAGGCAACTCAGGCCCTTCTTCTGGCAAAATGTAATACAGAAACTGGTGTTCCTGTGTTTTATATACACACTAGGACAAGAAACAACACTGGTAAATTTTAAGGAGAAATCTTAAATGTTAAAATTAATAGACCCTTCAGGCTAAGTTTCATTTAACAGAGAGAAGAACAATGTATGGTCAAGATCTTTTTGATAAGATAACTGTCCAACAAAAGTCTTTGAAGTTTCTAATGAGTTTTTCCATACAACGTGAAGTTGCCAATAAGCACTGTGACTTTAAAGTTCCTCTCACTAAAGTCACAGTGCTATGGGCAACTTCAGACACAGCAAGAGGAAAGAATGGGAAGTCAAACTCATGCTGAAACTGAATACATTACAACATGGTTTGAATAGAGACAAGAGTTTTATGGCCAGGTATGAGGATTGTTTGCATCTCTCAGACTGACACAGAAAACCTGACTACAGGTCACTATATATACAGTGCCCCGGGCACAGACAGGCAGACACGACAAGTCACCCAACACACGCTTATTGTTCTATTTCATTTTACAAAGTCAGTGCTCACCAGCCCCAATACCCTAGTCCAGGCCAACACAATGCCTTCTTTTTTTCTCTTCTTCAGGCCGCCTCCTGCCTCTTCCAAAGACCTTGTCACTCTTCCACCGACTTTTGTCCATTCTGCAGGAGGCGTGCTCCTTTAAATAAGCACCGGATGTACCCAGGTGTTTGCGAATCACCCACGACACGCCCAGTGTGGAAGTGCCGGCTGTCTCCCGAAGCACTCTGGGTTACTGTTTTTCTTCCCAGCACTTCCTGGTGTGGCGAAGTGCTGAGGTCTAGGTCTTCCTTGATTGGGGTCCCCACAAACCCTGGGTCCCTACAGGGGTCAAGCTTCCCAGCTCTTTACCCGAGGCATCCACGGCGTGCGCCCGTGAGGTCTGGAGGAGGCTAAGCCTCCTCCTGTCTTCTCAGGTGTCCGCTGGGCACCACTCCATCCTGGTATGACAATATATCTATACTTCAATAAAAGGTTAAGCCCTCACTGACTCACTGACTGACTCACTCACTCACTGACTCACTTATCACTAATTCTCCAACTTCCCGTGAGGTAGAAGGCTGAAATTTGCAGGCCCATTCCTACAGCTTACTTACAAAAGTTAAGCAGGTTTCATTTCAAATTCTACACGTAACGGTCATAATAGCTCACAACGCCCATGTTGAACTTTCTTATTTATGGCCCCATCTTCACGAAATTTGGTAGCGGCTTCCTGGCTAACAAAACCGATGTTACGATTTATTTCGTGGTATGGACGCATTGTCGGCCGCATATTGAATTTCTAACGTCCACTTTCAAACTTCCTGTAGGTAGAAGGCTGACCCCATCTTCATGAAATTTGTAGGTGGCTTCCTCGGCGCTAGCCAAAACCGATGTACATACTTATTTTGGTGGTATAACGCCATTGTCGGCGCCATATTGAATTTTCCACAATACTAATTCTCCAACTTCCCTGTAGGTAGAGGCTGAAATTTGGCAGGCCCATTCCTTACACTTACAAAAGTTAAGCAGGTTTCATTCTCGAAATTCTATGCGCCACGGACATAATGGTTAACAAGCGTCCCATATTGAACTTTCTTATTCATGGCCCCATCTTCACGAAATTTGGTAGGCGGGTTCCCTGCGCTAACAAAACCGATGTATGTACTTATTTGATGGTATGACGCCATTGTCGGCCGCCATATTGAATTTTCCAAACGTCACTAATTCTCCAACTTCCGTGTAGGTAGAAGGCTGAAATTTGGCAGGCCATTCCTTACAGCTTACTTAAAAAGTTAAGCAGGTTTCATTTCCGAAATTCTACGCGAATGGTCATAACGGTCAACAACGTCCGCCATGTTGAACTTTCTATTTATGGCCCCATCTTCTCGAAATTTGTGGCGGCTTCCTGCACTAACTGGAACCAATGTACGTACTTATTTCGGTGTGATGATGCCACTGTCGCCGCCATATTGAACTTTTCAACAGTCTTTGTTACTTTGGGCCCATCTTCAAGAAATTCTATCGATCAAAGAACTGTCACTTACGAGTGGTTTCCATGCCCGGAGATACCACCTATCTTTTCCATTCTCTTTGTTCATATTCGGCCATATCAAGGCAAAACCCTCACTGACTGACTGACTGATTGGACTAGACTCACTCACCACTGACTCATCACTAATTCTCCAACTTCCCATGTAGGTAGAAAGCTGAAATTTGGCAGGCTTATTCCTTATAGCTTACTTTCAAAAGTTAGCAGGTTTCATTTTGAAATTCTACATCGAACAGTCGATAACGGTTGATAACGCCCACCATGTTGAACTTTCTTATTTGCTGGCCCCATCTTCACTGAAATTTGGTAGGCGGCTTCCTCGCTAGACCGAAACCGATGTCCTTACTTATTTCGAAAGGTATGGCGCCACTGTCGGGCCGCCATATTGAACTTTCAACGCCACCAATTTTCAAACTTTCGGGAGGTAGAAGGCTGACCCCATCTTCACGGAAAGGTAGGTTCCCGTTTCAAAACCCGTTTCGCTTATTTGTGGTAGGGCCTGTGGCCATTTAATTTTTTCCAAACGTCCCTTTCCAATTTTTTCCGTGGGGGGGGGCAAATTTGGGCCTTTCCCTTTAAGCTTACTTAAAAAAAGTTAAGCAGGTTTTTTTTTAAATTCCACGAGCGGTCAACCGTCCGCCATAAATTTTCTTATTCACCCCCATTTTCCCGAAATTTGGTGGCCCTTCCCCCGCGCAACCAAAACCCAAAGAAATAAGGTGGTAGACACCCGTCCCCCCATATTGAATTTTAAACGTCACTAACTCCAACTTCCTGTAGAAGGCAAATTTTTGTACTTATTTTTGGTATACACCCCTGCGCCATATTGTTTTCCAATGTCACTAATTCCCCTTTTTTTGGGGTAAAAGGCTGTTTGCAGGCTCTTTTCCTAAGCTTACTTAAAAGCGGTTTCTTTTTAAATTTATTAATGGTCATACGGTCAACAACGTCCCCCATTTAATTTTTCTTATTTATCCCCATCAAATTTTGGGTGGTTTTCCCCCAAAAAACCCAATGTGTTATTTTTTCGTGGTATGATGCCCTGTCCCGCCATATTGAACTTTTGACAGTCTTTGACATGGGCCCATCTTCAGAATTTGGCACGGGTTCCCAACGTAACTGAATCCACCACATAATTCCCCTGCCCCCAGTCCCCATGTGGGGTGGGGTCCCCCGCCCAACGCCTCCCCGGTGTTTTCTCCTATTAAGACCGCTGGCCTCCGGGGTTTTACATTCCCTTCCTTTTACCAGGTTCCCCTCTCCCCACTGATAACTACAGCCTTTTTGTTTAATCCACGGCTTCTCCACTGTTTTATTTTTCGTTTTTTACAATTATATTTTTAAAATATTTTACACCATTGCTCGGTACCCTTTTTTTATCATTTTCCCAACCCCCCTTTCCATGTCTTGAGATTAGTCAAAAATGTTTCGATTTTTAAAGGGAACCCTTTTTCCTTCCTTTTTTAAATTGGTTTCCCCATCCCAATAGATGCGCACCTGTGACTCACGCAGACTTTTCATTGTTTCAGCGGCTTTGGCTGCCTTTCTATATATAATCCACCAAGACACCCACCACCGTGGAGGGGTGTGTACAAAGTGCAGGAGCGCATCTAAGAAGACGCATGTTTTACGTCGCGATGCTAATTTCTGTATGTAGCGGTAAAACAGTTTGCTGGTAGTGCACGCTAATCGCGCGTCGTGAACTGAAAACTCGCTTTTAAAGACTGCTCACTTCATTGTGTTTTAACCTGTGCTGCTGAACGCTTAAGGATCCTATGGATGCCCCTCGCAAACAGTTTTCCATATCACCGAGGCGATGAACACCCGCGAGAAACATGCTCTATTAACAGTCAACGGTCGGAGCTAAACGCGTGACCTCACGGAATAGACGTTCAATATAAATGACTTTCGTTTTTCTGTGTCGCCGCACCAGTCGGTCTTGGAGTTGGTGTGTATGGGTCATTCCTTTCCCATGTAAAAGCTATAGGTGTCTCGCAATTTGTCGCAGCTTAGAAAGGAAACTAATTTCCTCCGGCGCAGGTTTTCCATGGTTGTCTTGCCCTAGTGAATTATAGATGAAACTTATATAGTTCATAATGAAACCGGCTATAAAGCATATACAACCAATAGAAATCCCATAGGTTACCCACATGACAGTATAAGACGGGTATGAAACCAATACATGCATAATGCAAATCCATTGTTAGACCGACACAAACACAAGCCAATATAGTTCATACAAACTGATAATATGCAAGCGTAAACCAAATGCAGTTCACCCAAAAACCACAAACAGAAACCTGGAACCAGTATACACACACAAACAGTAGTTCATATAAACCAGTGGTATGTATGTACGTAGATATAGTTCACATAATAAAACTGATAATACAATGGACACAAACCCAGTATAGTTCATTTGAATGAAACAAGTATTGTATACACGAAAACCAATTAAGTATGCATGCAAACCATAGTAAATATTCATAAACCGTGTTCAGACGTGAACCAATAGATTGCTGTATACAGAAATATAAGGATTTATGGGCCTGTTTGGCCCCTCATACCATATTGTATGTGAAACGCCAGAGTATGTAATGTATAAAAATGCTTCATGTATGTGCTGTTTGGGATTGTGCAAAACTGCCAGCGCCTCCAACCAGATCCTGAGTGATTACATTTGGCAGGTAAGTAGAAAATTGTTTTGCTATATTTGGCCTTTAGAAAATCCCCCAGGTTTTATAATCTTAACTTAGCCATTCCAGGTCACTAATTGCGTTGATTGTTGGGTTAGGCTGTTAACAGCCAAAAGCTGTCCTGTGATGTGTGCCGTGTTGTTTATAAATAGATGCTGTACCAGCATCATATGATCAAAGCTACTTTGCTTTGTGCAGCACGGTGGCGAGTGGGTAGCGTTGCCTCGCTTCCCGGGTTCCGAGTGAGTTTGTGGCGTTCTTCCCGTGGTTCGTGGGTTTCTGGTACTCCGGCTTCCTCCCACAGTCCAAAGACATGCAGACTAGGTGCACTGGCTGCTCCAAACCTGTCCCAAGTGTGTGTGTGTAAAGCGCTGTTTCCTGCCTTGTGCCCCAGTTGGGATTGATCTAGCAGACCCAGACGAACCCCAGTTAGGGGTATAGCTGGTTGGCTGTTACATAACACCCACATTAAAACAAAGATTTGATATCCCTTCTGAGGGTACAGTCAAGGTGGTTAAAGTAGCTGGAAAGTGTTATCCTACATTAGGACAAGCTGTCAGTGTATCTTTGATCTAATCAGTTTGTTCGGGCTGAGATTGGTTCAGATGATGTGTTTTTTCCAATGTTACATTGAGGGGAAACACAGTTTGAAATTGACAAACTATCATTTTATACTCACGCTTTAGTTGTGTCTGCCTTCCTACAAACTAAGACTAAAATTCATAATAAGTTAGATCTGAATACTCTCAAATTACAGGATTTGAGTGAGCGTAGAGGAGTGTGTTCAGGGAGACTGTGAGGTAGGGGTGAGCGAATTGTGGAGAGCTTTAAATATTAAGAGCAGTATTTGTATTGTATTTGTAGCAACTGGGAGCCAGTAGTTCAGAGAGAGAACAGTGTACTATGTCAAGATTTAGAATAGCAAGTTATTAACCTAAGCACTTTAAGAAATTGTAAGCCGGCGATAAGTTTTTTAGATGCTGGGATTGAAGTTGGCATTACTGTAATCTATACGTAATGTAATTAGGGTATTAACCAATAATTTCAGTAACCGTGTTGTGTGTAAAGAACAGCTAAGTCTAGAAATGCTCTATAGATGGAAGAAGGCAGTCCAACAAAATGTTACTTATGGGAGGAATTATTTAATAATAATTATAATTATTATTATTTAATCATTGCCATTATATATGAATGACAATAATTGTATTTAAAACTAATCACAAAAATCTATTGTATGTAAATGATACTGTTTTAAACGTTATTGTTTTTTCATCAGAAACCCGCTGGTTTCCACATTCACCTGTATTATTTAAATGGCACTTTGCCACTGCATTATGGTAGCGCTGATATATCAGTTGTCGACTACTATCGCTTAGGAATACACCCGCATTGTGACATATATATAGATAGACGCTACATTCACTGTGTTTCCAGTTTCTTTTGCACAATGCTGTTATCCTGATCTGCATTTACATCTCATCGGCGACTCAGGTGTGTGTGCCAGTCCGGATTAGCGCTGCAGGTATGATTGAAAGCCTAACATGTCAGAAGTGTTCACGATGCGCTAAAACAGGATTGCAGCACCGTAGTGTGTGATGTTAGTCTTCACATGCACATGCACTTAGATCGTTTCGCAACGGAACCAGTTAGAGACATAACCCCATGCTTAATGAAAAACATTAAAACAAAATCCAATTTTATGGCTCGACATCCAACCAGTATGCCGACCAACTTGTGTATATTCAGCAAGAGCCAATCTTAGAAAGTTAAAGTTTTGAGTTAAACCTATATTAATGTTTGCTTAACTTGAAGAATATAAATTCCTCTCATAAATATAACTTGGTATAGTCTTTTCCCCATAAGTTAGCAAGAGATAGAACCTCTTACTATAAATACAGTAATACAGTGGATAATAAGTCTAGTTTGTTTAGAACAAGTCCCAGTAAAGAGGGATCTGAAAGACCCATTTTCTAGAAATGTGATATACAGTTTTCTGACCGTTTTGAAATGGTCTGTAAATGTTAAGCAAGAAAGTAACATTCCAGGAGATGCACAAGATTAAGCTTAGAACTGAACTTTTCTTAAACATTTAACTTTTCCTTTTTGTTATTTTAATTTTCCTTGTGTGTGAACTGTTTTACTTCAAATCAACTACAAACTTAAAACCAAGATAAGCTTTTGTCTGTGGAATCATTTCATGCCAATAGGCTTTGTATTAAACCCTGGCCTTTATTAGCTGCACAGAACTTGGTAGTTTTTGGGAAAACGAAGCTACATTTTCACAGAAAACTTTGCTAGGCTATCTACGCCTGAATTGAATCTACCCATTCAGAACAGAGCACTTCAGCTACAGAACTCTCAACTAAGGAAAAGAGCTGAACTATTTAGAAGGCAATTGCACTTATCTACTATCTTCGAGATGACTATCAAATGAAAGTAAGTACTGCACCTTGGAAAAGATTTGAGAGACTGTGATATTAAGCGACGCCTTGGAAAAGACATTTTGATGATTGGATGTGCCTTGCCTGAGCTTCACATTGTTTTCTGTTGGAACGTCCTATTGTGATGAAATTGCTGTCAGGGAAACGTCCCACATTTAGACATTGAACTGTTGTCAGTGGTGATGCAACAGAGCCCAAGTGAGATCGGTGATCTTGAGTACAGACTCAGTTGAAAATATAATTAGAGATCTTAAGATCACATAAGTCGAGGAAAGATAAGCTTTCCTTTTAAAACTATAAATCAGATCAAGGTCTGTAAAAACATTCCAGGAAAACCTCTTT
Source organism: Polypterus senegalus (assembly GCF_016835505.1). NCBI lineage: Eukaryota > Metazoa > Chordata > Cladistia > Polypteriformes > Polypteridae > Polypterus > Polypterus senegalus. The sequence goes on from NW_024385350.1 coordinate 10,958, forward strand.
AATTGTAGCTATAATAGATTTAAAGATTTTTGCAACGTGACAGAGAGATAGAGGAATTTCATCAAAGCTAACATTCACCGTAAGGCGAGGGAGTAAATTTAAGAAACAGAAAAAGACATTCGTGGAAAGTACTAAGAAATGGAATAATAAATTCGTGCCGCCGCTACTACGTGCATGGCTAGAAGACGCAAATAGACTGTTAGCACATGAAGCTGATGAATTAGTTAATCAATTAGAAGAGATGCAATTACAAGAACGAAGTTCGTCAAAGTCAAAAACATGAAAGACATCTCCTCAGTTAAAAGGTGCCCTTGATATCAAACTTGATTCTTTAGTAATACCTAGAAAACACGTTTATCAGCTATCTTCTATAGTAGTATTGATTGAAACAATCACACTCAATAGTATCCTAGAAATGTATACGCTAACTTAAAGTTAAAAGAGAAGATCTGGAACAAACCACATCTATCACAAAACCGACATTCAGAGTCAAATGATATACTATGTGCTAGCGAATCAAGTCGTAATATCGCAATAAATCGCAAACCAATGTCACAACTCGGTAATGTAGTGTAAAGCAATCACTGAAATGGCTAAAATTGTTAACTGATCAAAAGACAACACCTGCTCCAGCACCCCCAGTTTCACGTGGTGAAGTACCTCATAGGCAGGTCCTCTCATTTTCAGGAGACCCATTAGCTTATGCAGATTTTATCAGAGCCTTTGTGATAATGCTATTGGGGATGTGCTACAAAAATCCTCTAAGATAAATTAAATTATTTGACCACCCAAAGAGGTCCTGCCCAGGACCTCTGCTAAAGGTGTAAGAGTTTAATTGCCATCTAGTCTAAGCAGTGAAAAAGGCCAGAAAGCAACTTGAAATTTATTTTGCAGGATGAAGTATTCATAGCTGATACTTGGAAAAGGTAATTGAAGTGGCCCCAAATAAAGCTAAAATGATAGTGCAGCCTGAGAGAATATGCATCCTTTCTTGATATTGTATAGACACAAATGACAAGTGCAGGAAGCCGAGAGATACATCCTCCAGTAAATAAACCCAAATATTCAGATATTGACCCTAAGCTTCCAGACCACATAGACAAGTGTGGGAGAAGTTGGACTTTTGAATTTAAAGAAAGGGAAGGTAGAAGGGCAGGCATTGATGAATTGATAATTTTCACATCTACTAGGTAGAGGGGATGATGATAATGGAGATGTTAACAAGCAAAATATGGAGAAAAAAAGAAAAAACTGATAAAGTAGGTCTCCTGTATACCTAGGGATAGAGATTCTAGTATTTTCACCAACAATATTTCCTCATGTAGCCAAAAGGAGACTCAAGAAATCTCTGTCAAAATACTGTTAATGGGGATACATGTGCATTTTAAAAACCTTGTGTACTTTTGTAGTAACCAGTACTCCTCACAATGTAAAAATCAAAAAGTTAGGAATTACATAAAGAAAGAATAGACTTTAAAACTAAAGAAGTCAAGGTTTTCACGGTCTCAAACAGGGTCATCTAAGTAAGAATTAATAAAGAGAGAATGAAATATCAGACATGTTCTTTACAGCACCTAGATATTCCAAGGTAATATTCAAGGGAACAGTGGAGCAGTATTTAAAGCTACCAAGCAGTGTGGCAAATATCTACTGAAACGGAAAAACCAGACTGGAACTTGTGCACCTTACAGGGCCGAGTAAAGAAATGTGCAAGTAGTTCCTGTTGGGTGTAAAATCCAAGAAAAGTGAAAGGTATGTAGAAACATACACCTTTATAGACCTCGGCAGTACAGTAACAATTTTTGTACTGGAAAGGCTCCAGACAACTGAGCCTTCAAGGAGAAGGACGCAAGTAATTCCTCAAAACTATGAGTAATTACAATGATGATCAAAATGCGAACCAAATGTACTTTATCAGATTTACAAGTCTGTGTGTCCCCAATGATGTTTAGCCAGTATTGACTTGCAAAGGTGTTGTTCTCACACAAGTTCCATTCAGTGAACTACTGAGAAAGTATTCCACTACAAGAAGATATCATATAAGTAAATATGTATCTTTTAAAGAGGGGTTCATGAATTCTGAAGTTGATCTTTAATAGGACCAACTACCAAAATTTGAAAGCAGTCAATGAATCATACCTAGCCAAGGAGGTGGACCCTCACATGAAGAACGTAATTTGGATGGGCAATTGGTGGACCATAAAGAGATAGACCTAACGAAACAAAGTGCGGGTATGCCTTAAACATATCTAATCAATCGTATTCCACAATAGAGATTGAAGATATGTTGCTGCAAATAGTGTCAGATATTTCCTCCAGAATTGTGAAGAAAAGAGTAAGAAATGTCACAGGAAGACATCAAGTCATGCGCATACTTCAGAATCTGCAAGACTGGTATTACCATTTGCCTTTGAAGGGATGAATCACTTAAAATGGCCGAACCACCACCGCTGTACTGTTGAACAGCGTATATCTGACTCCAAAAGAAATTGAGCAAAAATTAGGTTTCCAATAAGACTATAAAAGCCTTCATGAAAGATATATATAGACAATGTATGCTATTAAAGTACCCAAAAAAGCCCGAATTGCAAATGAAGCAGAGTGTGGTACATCCCACATCATGGTGTGTATCATCCAAAGAAAAATAAGAAGATCTCGAGTGGTCTTTTTGACTGCACTACACGTACTAGGGATTTCACCACGAACAATTACTAAAAGGCCCTGACTTAACTTCACACACCATTGTCCCATAAATTCAGAAAGGAGCCAGTAGCCCAATGGCAGACATTAAGTCAATGTTCTACCCAAGTTAAGATACCAGACAAAGACACAGATCTCTTTACGCTTATGGTGGTCTGAAGGTAACGGGCAAAGACCTAGGAAGTTAATTAAATGACAGTACATCTTTTGCGCTACTTCACCCAGTTGTGTTTAAGTGTTTCTACATGAGAACAGTCAAGATGCCAGAGATACATTCTGAGGAAGCTGTTAACACCATTCCTCAACAACTTAATGTGATGACTGTTTTAATGGGTCAGGACGAAGCAGAAGAACAAGCAATAAAGCTTGGCAAAGGACCTCCAAGCTCTAAGGGTTCCAGTGGGATTCCCATTTTGACTAAGTAAGTGAGTAAATAACATAGTGTCATCGTCTGTACCTGGAAGAAGACAGAGCTCAAGTGAACAAAAGGACTTAGATTTGAGCCACAGTCTCCTTCCACAGAGCGGCTCCCCATCCAGTGTGGTGCACAGAAAACTGACAGTTTCAAATTTGATTAAGTTGCAAAACAAGCTCCGCTACAAGGCGTGGTATCCTGTCTGTTGTTAGCTCAGTTTACATCCACCTCTGGTTTCACCTGTTTTACTACCAGCAAAGCTATTCAAGAGACTTATGTAAAAGAGAAATGGTGGGTGGATGAAGTAATAGAAGTCAAAACACATTCAGAAATGGAAAAAATGGATGGATGATTTGAAGCATTTACAGACTATAATGTGAATAGATGTTTTCCAAACCTAATAGTTTGGCAGAACCATAAAGACAGCAATAAAATTCATTTTGGTAGATGCTAGTGAAGATGATATGGTGCACTGTCACTTACCTTGTTCTAACAAACAAAGAGGGTAAAAGGCATTGTCTATTCCTGATGGGCAAGTCAAGAGTCTACCATTGAAACACAGGTCACAATTCCAAGAAATGGAGCTGACAGCAAGGTGCTTGTGGCAGTTAAAATGGACAAAATGCTTAAAGGTGAGCTTCAAATGCCCTTACTTAGAACCTATATTTTTGACTGATAGCACCATGGTTAAAAATACATCTCAAATGAAAGTAATCTAGATTCAAGACCTTTGTTGTAAAATAGAATCTCCGTATCAGAGATCATTCACAACCTTCTACAGTGGAGGTATGTCACATCTGTCCTTAATCCGCTGATCAAATTTAGAGGGTTGAAGGAAACTTTCTCAAGAACACCACACATATCACATGGTCCAAGTTTTATTGAAGTCAATGGAGTGGCCAAAAAGACTAGACCAACTAAATGAGTCATTGTTTGAAGATGATCCAGAAACTAAAATTTGTGTAGTTAATATGATTTAGAGTAGAGGAGGTGACCAAACCCATCAACAAACCAATCAATTTACTTTCAAATTGGTATCATTGGAAGAAAGCGGTAGCTTGTTTCAAAGTTTAAAGACATACTGTTGCACTCCATTTAAATGAAAGAAAACATTTCAACTAGAAGTTTTAAATATTTTAAAGGTAATCCAAAAGAACAAGAATCACCAATCACAAAACATATGAAATATATAACCGGATCTTAAAACCAAGTAATTCTCTAGACTTAGTTAAAGTCAAGAGCAAGAATTTCCAGAAGAATTAAAAGCTCTAAAAGAAAAAGACTTGTTAAAAAAGAAAGTAAAATCTATAAAATCAATTCGACTACATACAAGATGAATATTAAGAGTTGAGGAATTTGTAAAGCTGCAATGCCCGGCAGTTAAACATCCTGTAATTTACACAAGTATCTACATGTTGCTTCTTCCTATATTGCAGCACATTCATAAACGTTGTCGATTAATTGTAGTTAGAATTCATTGCTCGCATTACCACGCCTGAAATACTCGATCTCAAGCAATTCAGCTATCAGAAAAATAATTTCAAAGTGCACATGCAGAAGACAATGCTAAAGTGTAGGTGAGCAAAAATGGCAGATTTGCTAGAAGATCGCCTAGCATCAAACCAAATCCACCTCATTCACCAATGTTGAGTTGATTATTCTGGTCCCTTCCTAGTCAAAAAGAGGAAGAAGTCTGTCAAGAGTGTGAGTAATCTCTTCACATGTCTAACAAACCAGAGCCGCGACATAGAGATTACTGGTACTACAGCTAGACACTGATTCTTTGTATCCAAGCCATACCCCATTTCACGGATGTGAAGAGGACAAGTTAAAATCATGCTACCAGACAATGGAACAAATTTGGAGGAAAGAGAGCTACGAGAAGCTAATATTAAAAACTGAACACAAAAAATCAGTGACTTAAGGATGCAAGAACAAATCAAAATGGATTTTTAATTCACCATCAGCCTCTCACCAAGGTGGAGTGGGAAAGTCAAATCAGAAGCATAAGAAAGATTTTAAATTCAACACTAAATCAACAAACACTGATGATGAAAACCTTCCTACAATGATGTGAGTGGAATTAATACTCAATAACAGACCCCTTAAGAAGACATCAGATGACCCAAATGATTTGGAACCACCTTGCACCCAATCACTATATTATTGAAGACAAAACCGAAATACACCTAAACTCATTTCAGAAAAATGAACCATAACAAGAAGACGCTGGAAACAAATTGCAATACAGCATTTATTTTGTTTCAGAAAAAGATGGACAAAAAGAGTATTTGCCAATACTTCAAAAACGCCAAAAGTGGCTTCTTCGTACCAAGTATTAATTTGAACTAGGGACGCTTGTTCTAATTGTAGATAAAGCTACACCTCGCAATTCTGGGTAGTGGGTCTATAATCAAGACAATGCCAGATGCCAAAGGTGCAGTCAGAAGAGTCGCGCAGACCAAAACTATGCAGCTTAGACAGACCCGTGAATAAACTGTGCCTACTTCAAGAAAACAGCCAATGTTTGAAATATGAAATTTTTGAAAATGTTTGTTTGCAGTGTTATTGTTAATGATCGCAAAACGAATATTAATGTAAAAGTAATTGGCTCATATTGAAGTAAAGTAGTAATTGTCTCAGCTCCTGCATAGCCAATTGGGGTCGAAAGCGTAAGACAATCTGCAGTGTTGCCTTTGAGTTAAACTCATATTAATGTTTGCTTAACTTGAATAGAATATATAAATTCCTTCTATAGTCATAAATTTATGGTATAGTCTTTTCCCTCTATGTTAGTAAGATAGAACCTTCTTACTAAGTAACGGAGTAACAGTGTGATAATGTCAGTTTTATTTAGAACAAGTCCCAGTAAAGAGGGACTTGAAAGACCCATTTGAAGCTTAGAAATGGGATAAGCATACAGTTTTCTGACCGCTTTTGAAATGGTTCAGAAATGTTATAAGAAGTAACGATTTGAGATGTAACAAGATTAAGCTAGAACTGAACTTTTCTTTAACATTAACTTTTCCTTTTTGTTATTTTAATTTTCCTTTTTGTGTGAACTGTTTTACTTCAAACTTAACTTGGAACTTTAAAAACCAAGATATTTTGTCTGTGGACAATTTTACACAGGCTTTTGCTGAATCCCATTTTTGAGTTGAAGCTGCAGAACTCTTTGGTAGTTTTGGGAAAATACAGCGCTATAATTCATTTTAGTCTACATTAGGTTTACCCTAATTAAAATATTCATCCTGCAAAATAAAACTAAGAAGCCATGGTGAAGGTGCTGACGCTCAAAGTTCGACGCTTACAAGGAAGCATAGCTGCGCAATTTCATATTCCCAATTAGGCAAAAACACATGTTGTGCACTCTTTGTAATATTTGCGTGTACTGGTTCAGTCCTGTATATAAGTATATAAAGTATGTAGTGGCAATGCAGACTTATTCCTGATAAACTGGAAGAACCCAAACTCTCCTCTTTTAAGTCAGTGGGAAACTGATGTGTTATATTACGAAATTGGAAAAAATCAAATACTCAGTTAGAGGTTCCCAGCAGACTTTTTCAAAACAAGTAGATCTAATCAGCAGATTTTGAACAGAGTTTATAAAGTACAGAGAATTTGTTGATTTTAGGTATTTTTACAAGCCTTAAATTTTACACTGCTTATTTGCTCTCTCAAGGGTGAGGATCGATCTGTTCTTAGCATAATTTTTTTTTGTAAAACTTGATTGCTGGGTGTATTGATTGTAATAAAAATTAATAAATAAAAATTAAAAAAAAAAAAGACAAAAGTATGTAGTGTTTTTATTTTTTCACCCACGAATAAATTATATAGTCCTGGTTTTCGGATATATCTATTGTTGTTTAAAAGATCTTAGATATTAATTTTATTAATAAAATTACACGGTCTTAAGGCATCAAGTTTGCAAAACTCAATGTTGCCAACCAGTTTTAGAGAGTAGAAACAAATGGTCTTGTCCTTTGTAATACACTGCTCAGCTCAAATGGCTGGGACAAAGACACAAACTTAAGGCCTTCAAGGATAATGGAGATAATAAACTTGGGGGTCCCAAGATAAAAGCCCACACAGCCCCCTCTGCACATCCCAGTATACAATTGGCTGTCTCAGTCCAATCACAATTCCATTTCAGGACGTCTTGTGAACTTTTCTTCTCTCCGCATCACAGACAGTTGAGTTGATGTGGGCCAGACGCTGGTACTAAATGTACAAACCAAAGTTATTGAGAAAACAGCAGAGGTTAGTGCCTATGCAGATCTTACAGTGTACACAGTACCATTTCTAATCTATTACAACCAATGCAAGTACTGTAAGAAAAGAAATTAGTGGGTTTGTTGCCATTTGTAGTCTACATTATCCTGCAGTATTGACAAAGTAATCCAGATTTTGTTGCATGAGTACAGAAAAGCTGCTGGTTTTTGGTGATTGATCTTGGAATAAAAAGCAAAGCAAATTTGAGAAAAGAAATGAGCAGACACTCCAAAATACAGGTATAATGTACATTCAAAGTCTTTAATTATTTAATAGAACCTTTGAAATCAATTCTATGTGAGACAAGCAGCCAGTGTAATGAGGGACAAGATGTTTTTTCAGAAGAAAAAAAACAAAATAGGCCAATACCTTGTGATCACTCTTGGCAAAGGCACAGCAGGATCAGAGCAGGTGGGATTATATTATGACTCAGAGTTCCTCCTGGGGCAGGAGAGGGGCAGCTGCTACTTCAACATGGGTACTACATCTCTCCATCCTTCTTCTTAACTGCTACCATAACACGACCAGACTCTTCTATCACACTGTAACTGTTAAAACATAAAACACAGTAGATACATGATACCACCAGATTTTCAAAACATTAATAAAGTGTAGCCTTACTTTGTTCTTGCCTTTTTCTTGGTTCATCTGTAGATCAATTATTACCAAAAGTAAACCATCACAATAGATAAAGTTCTGCTTAGAGTAAAGTCTAACTAAAAATATTATTTTTAATTTTTGTGGTTTTTAGTTGGATTTTGAAAGAACCCCAACTTAATTTGTTGTCCTTATATGTAGTATATTTTTCCTTTTACATTACAAATACAGTAGACATTGTGTGTTACAATTTGTATGCATCTGAACATCTAATGTGATGTGTTTTGTGGTGTCGGCACTTCTTACATGAAAACACCACTTTTCTCCTGCCTTAGTTTTGTTTTGTTGTACTAAGTCTCAGCTCTTTCAAAAATCCAACAACAAAGCATGTACCCTAAGAAAATAAATGTTATTTTGGAAAACAACAGAACAACATCCCCTGTTTAGTGCACTGGTACCTGATGTGCCTCAGTCTCTGTGTTTCAGAGGATCTCACACCTGAGGTTTTCCCCACTAAAATTAAAAAGCCTGTGTTAGTTACTGGACAGAGTGAGCAGACATAGAGGCTGCATATTCGCGATGCAAAATATTACAGATCAAGTAATAAATATGGAGGGCTTTGCAGGAATTATGCAGTAGTCTTACCGTACCCAATAATATGAACTGCACATCTGGGAATCTTTAAAAGTAGAAGAAAAGAACATCGAATTGTGTTTCAGAATTCGGTACGCTGGCATCTGTTGAGCCACATGGAAGGCTGATTACCACTGGGAATCCTGTAGGGTCAAGAAAAAAATATAATAAAGGGTAGGCTTACTTTTCAACCGCAAGCAATACTAAGAAATGTTATTTCTAAGGAGCAAGCTTCCATTATATTCAGTTAAATGTATGTATGTTTACTTCTTATAACCTTATAACATGTGACACAACAGTGGTGCCCAGCCTGTCACTGTGCCACATCAGATGCACACCACACTTCTCTGATGGCTTTACACATAAATTTTAAATATGCCTGTTTTGTGCCATAGAAGTTTTTTCACCAAACAAGGTTAAAGAAATCCATTTCAAAATTATGAATAAATAGTAATAACTAACAGATTAATTCATAAGTATGACATTAATATATCACCAAAATAGTTTTGTGGTAAATGAAGACAACTGTAGCTCTCACATTTATTACTTCTGTCTCTATTCCAAATGTTTTACAAAGATTTATTTTGTTACTGTCTTGAATGACAAAACATGTCACTCTTTAATTTTGTTATTCTTCTGTACAATTTGTAATGCTATTATCTACATCCCTTTCTTATAATAAGTCTGTTGTTGCTATTCTCCTATGTAATTTAGCCTTAATCGATATATCCTTATAAAGTATTGATAATCTATTATCGTATTATAATAAGAAATACCGATGGTTTGAGGGCAATAATTTACACCAGTCGAAAGTGTCAGACATGCACCTCCTAATTCTTTTCCCTAATTACACCCTACCATATTAGCCACCACTATTAGCATGCCGCTTGCTCTTTTAAGATAAAAAAATGTGGACAAATGTTAAAAAGAAACACACCAATTATATGCTAATTAAGGAAAGCAGGAAATAAAATGACATACATCCATTAATCCATTAACCCAAACACGGAAAAATGCTGGGATTTTTTTGATTAAACCATGAGATTACTAAGAATTGTAAACTAAAAGCCAATGTAATTACAAAAGCTGTGCATGTCCATTGGCAAAAGTTCAGACACACGTGACATTTCGCTCTCTTCTTCGACTGGAGCAAATTTTTCAGGCAACACATCTCCCAAGACGCTATAAAATCTAAAAGTTGCCATCTTTTTCCGTAAGAAGTTCACTTACACACGGAGATAAATGCGACAACACAAAAATGACTGCACAAGTCAAACCTGACGAATGACGTGCAGGTCAGAAAACATTGAAATTAATTTTACTAAGCAGAGACCGCTGCGTACAAGACAAATTTGATGGGGACCTGCGTCGCTGCAGAAAACGCAGATCGTAATAGTAAAAGTTCTGCGGGCAGCCGCACACGCGTTCGGTTGTTCACGCACATTACGTATCGCAGGGAATCGCAGGCACCGCAGATTGCAGTGACAGCGTCTGTCATTACCTATCTGTGTGCCTACCCGACGGCGGTGCAGGCATATTGAAAGCCTGGCGCCGTGAAAGTGTTCATGCATGCTAAACAGATTGGACAGTACCGTAAAGTGTATGATGACGAGTCTTCAATACACACGCACGCAAATCGGCCAGCAACGGGACCAGGTGTAGTGACACACACCGCATGCACTTAATGAAAAAACATTAAAAACAAAAATCCACCTTTACGCACGTCTCATCAGAACTCTTTGTATGTAGCACAACTTGACATTACGGCTTATTCAGCTTAGTTCCACGTTAGTTGACCATAATGAACATATTCATCTACAAAATAAACGAAGTAGCCTTTGTATGCAACATTGATATCCAATGTTCAATCACGTAAGAGGAAGTTTAGGTGTGCACACTTGATAAGCCCCAATTAGGGCTAAAATACATGCTGTGTACCTTTGCACTTTTGCAGTATTTGGTAGGTATAAAGGGAACCGTTCAATTTAACGCCCGGTTCACATACAATCCGGTTCACCACCAAAAGTTCGCCAAACTTTTCCCCGGTTCACGACCACACACTCAGTATACCTAACAAGCCAGTTTCCTTTCGGGTTTGTGCGCCGCCGGTGCGATTTCCGCATCGTGGTTGTGATTATACCCCGGTCAGACATGCCTGGTGCTGCATATGCATGCGCGTCTGCCTGCCTGCTGCTGAGGAGAGGGGGGGAGGGTGCGTCTGCCTGCCCGCTACGCTGAGAGAGAGAGCGAGCCTGCACGCATGCGTCTGCCTGGCTGGTTCACGCCGGCCATTACTGCATTTGCCAGAAGCTCCTATTCATTGTTCTCAGCCTACAGCGTGTTTTTACCTGGGCACTCTTTGTGCTCTACGGCATTTTGTGTGTTTTTGGTAGTTAACTATGGTTTCTAAGCAAGTGAAGAGTGGTGAGAAGAAAGTTTTGAAGAAAATTGAAATCGGCAAAGAAAGAAATTATTGAAAAGTTTGAGTTTTATTCGTATACTAATCTGCCGGCCGAATACAAGAAGTCTACGACTATCATAAAGCAGAAAGAACGTACTAAAGCAGCTGATATTGCAAAAGGAGTTACAGCGTTAACCAGGCAGGCTCTGCGCTGGAAGAGGTGAAAAAACTGTTTACCAGTTTACTTATTTACCAATTTGAGAACCTCGCAGCTTTCAAGCAGCACAATGTAAACAAAGCTGCCAGACTGCCAGTAATGTGGGAGGGCAAACACGAAGGGTTGGGCCAAGGACTTTGTTTTTGGAATGGTTGCATGAGGCTTTCACCTACCAGCTAAACAGCTAAAACACCAGAAACCCAGAAATCGCCAAGAGAGAAAAACACCTAAAGGGAAACATCCTCCATTGCGGGGCCAGACCTCCCTCCTTCCACCCAGTTCCTTCCTCACCTATGCCAGAACTCACTCATGCAAGGTTAGTTTTCTTGGTGGTTTTGTATTACAGGATTTTTTCAAAAAGTTAATTTTTCAGTCTTTAGTTGTTACTTTTCTTCTTTTTCAAAATGTTCGCTTTTTTCCCTGTTCTAAAACTCACAAAAGTTAATTTACATGGAGTTGTTCAGCATGATTTGTTGCAATGTTTTCTCTTTTCAAATATCTATTTTGAAACCCTCTGTGCTATTTAAAACCTACAAAAAGTGTTTATATGGAGTTGTTCATAGCGTATTTGTTGCAATGTTACTTTCTTTTTCATATGTTCTTTTTTCCCTGTGCTTAAAACTCATTAAAAAGTTTAAGTACATGGAGTTGTTCATAGCTGATTTATTGTAATGTTACTTTTCTTTTTTCAAATGTCTGCTTTTTTTTCTGCTATGCTCAAACTTATTTGTAAAAAGTGTTTACAGCTGATCGGGCTGTAGTGTGTGATCTTCTGCAACTGTTACCTTTTTATTGTTTGTGGTTGGTTTTTAAATTAAATTTCGAATTGTTCAGTCGTTCCCTCTGTTCAGAGAGAGAGAGAGAGAGCGCTGCGGCGGAAGGAATGCCGCTGCTGCTTGCTAGAGAGAGCGAAAGTGTGCTGGACAGAGGGGAGGGTGCCAGTCTCTGCATTTGTGACTATCTACACTTAGGCTTTCCGTCTAAATTTGGTGCTTGCGTTAGTTACTGGACAGAGGAGCAAAACATATCGTATACAGTATGCAAGGCAGCAAAATTATTACGGATCAAGTACAAATATAGAGGTTGTAGAATTGCACAAATACTTGAAACTAAAGCCCAGTAGTCTTGCCTGTAGGCTACAGCAAATCTAACATGAACTGCACATCATCGCAATTGTGAATCATAAAAAGCAGAAAAAAGAACATCCAGTTTTGTCTTTGAATTTGGGTACACTGGCATCTGTTCAGCCACATGGAAGGCTGCTTACCACCGGTCATCCCAGGTGGGTCAAGAAAAATAAAATAGTGGGCTTTTTTCTAACTGCAGCAATAAGAAATGTTATTTCTAAAGAGCAAGCCTTCTCCATTATATTCGTTAAATGTATGTGTGTGTACTTCTCCTAAACTACAACAGTTAATGATAAGCTTATGACACATGACAACAGCAGGTGCCCGAAACCCACACATTGTGCCACATCAGACGCATAACCACACTTCTCTGATAGCTTTGGGACATAAATTTAAAATTGGCGTGGTTTTGTGCCATAGAATTTTTCTACCAAACAAGGTTAAAGAAATCAATTTCAAAATTATGAATAAATAGTACCCAACCAACAAATTAATTCATATGACATTAATATATCCCAAAACGTGTTTTGTACGAATGAAGACAAATGCCCTTTCACATTTCTTTTACTTGATCCTATTCCAAAATATTTTATCAGATTTATTTCTGTTACTGTCTTGGAGGATGTACCAATATCTCTCAATTGTTTAAGTATTGTTCTTCTTCTGTATACAATTTTGAAAACTAAATGTTAGAAAATCCAGTAACTGTGGTTTCCTTGCTCAAATTTCCAATACAACAGTGGTGAAAAGTCAAGCAAAATGACAAATTTTATTAGTTAACTTAAAAAGATTACAATATGCAAGCTTTCGAGGCAACCTGTACCCTTCTTCTGGCAGCAAAATGTAATACAGAAACTGGTGTTCCTGTGTTTATATATACACACTAGACAAGAAACAACACTGGTAAATCTTTAAGTGAGAAATCTTAAATGTTAAAAATTATTAATAGACCCCTTCTCAGGCTAAGTTTTACTTGCATCAAGAGAGAAGAACAATGTATGTCAAGATCTTTGATAAGATAACTGTCCAACAAAAGTCTTTGAAGTTTCTAATGAGTTTTCTCCATACAACTGTGAAGTTGCCACAAGCACTGTGACTTTAAAGTTCTCACTAAAAGTCACAGTGCTTATGGCAACTTCAGAACACAAGCAAGAGGGAAGTATCGGGGAGCCAAACCATGCTGAAACTGAATACATTACAACATGGTTTGAATAGAGACAAGAGTTTTAGCGCCATGTGTACAGGATTGCCTGTATCTCCACAGACTGACACAGAAAACCTGGACTACAGGTCACTATATATATACAGTGCCCCGGCACAGACAGGCAGACACTACAAGCCTACCCAACACGCTATTGTTCATTCTATTTTACAAAGTCAGTGCTCACTGTACCCAATACCCCTGCCAGTCCAGGCCAACACAATGCCTCTTTTCTTTCAGGTCACCTGCCTCTTCCAAAGACCTTGTCATCACCCGACTTTGTCCATTCTGGTGAGGCGCTCCTTTAAATAAGCACTGATGTACCCAGGTTGCCGGCAATCACCCAATCGACACTTCCAGTGTGGCAGAAGTGCCGCTGTCTCCCCGGAAGCACTCTGCGTTACTGTTTCTTCCAGCACTTCCTGGTGGCGGAAGTGCTGAGGTCTAGGGTCTTCTTGTAATAGTCCCCTGGCTGTAACCCCGGTCCTACAGGCCTGCTTTCCTGTGCTCTTGCAATTCGAGGCATCCACGCAGCGGTCGCCTCGGTGAGGTCTGGTATAAGCCCTGTCTTCTCAGGGTGTCCCGCTGGGCACCACCTCCATCCTGGTATGACAATATATCTATACTAATAAAGGCGGTTCTCACTGACTCACTAACACTGGACTGACTCACTCACCACTGACTCACTTATCACCAATTCTCCAACTTCCCGCAGGTAGAAGGCCGGAAATTTGCAGGCCCATTCCTTACAGCTTACCATACAAAAGTTAAGCAGGTTTCATTTCAAAATTCTACACGTGAACGGTTATACCAGCTTCCACGGCCCATGTTGAACTTTCTCTATTTATGGCCCCATCTTCACGAAATTTTGGTAGGCGGCTCTGCGCCAACCAAACCGATGTACGTATTCTGCTTCGTGGTATGACGCCATTGTCGGCCGCCATATTGAATTTTCTAACGCCAACAATTTTCGCAAACTTCCGCTGCAGGTAGAAGGCTGACCCCATCTTCACGAAATTTGGTGGTGGCTTCCCCGCCAGCCAAACCATGTACATACTTATATTTTGGTGGTATAACGTCATTGTCGCCGCCATATTGAATTTCCACACATCACTAATTCTCCAACTTCCCGTGTAGGTAGAAGGCTGAAATTTGGTGCCCATTCCCCACAGCTTACTTACAAAGTTGCTATAGTTTCATTTCGAACGCGCGCCACGACATAATGGTTAACAACGTCCATATTGAACTTCATTCATGGTCTATATCTTCACTTAAATTGTATGGTTCCCCGCGCTAACCAAAACCATGCTTGGGTGGTATGACGCCATTGTCGGCCGCCATATTGAATTTTCCAAACGCCACTAATTCTCCAACTTCCCCGTAGAAGGCTGAAATTTGCAGGCCCATTCCCTACAGCTAATTTAAAAGTTAAGCAGGTTTCATTTCAAATTCTAATGCTAATGTAGTCATAACGGTCAACAACGCCCTATGTTGAACTTTCTTATTTATGGCCCCATCTTCTCGAAATTTGTATGGCTTCCTGCACTAACTGAAACCAATGCACGTACTTATTTCAGCAGTATGATGCCACTGTCGGCCATATTGAACTTTTCAACAGTCTTTGTTACTTTTGGCCCATCTTCAAGAAATTCTATCGTATCAAAGAACTGTCACTTACCGAGTGGTTTCCATGTCCTGAGAGATACCAATTATCTTTTTCCATTCTCTTTGTTACATATTGCACGGCTATATCAAGGCAAAACCCTCACTGATCTATCACTGACTAATTGACTGACCTACCTACCCAATTGACTCATCACTAATTCTCCAACTTCCATGTAGGTAGAAAGCTGAAATTAGCAGGCTTATTCTTATAGCTTACTTCTCAAAAGTTAAGCAGGTTTTATTTTGTACCCTACACGCAATAGTCGAGCAACGGCTGGATAACGCCCACCATGTTGAACTTTCTATTTATGGCCCATCTTCACGAATTTGTAGGTGCTTCCTGGCGCAACCAAAACCGGCGTCCTTACTTACTGATGGTATGACGCCACTCGTCGGCCGCCATATTGAACTTCTTCCAACGCCACCAATTTTCAAACTTCTCGCAGGTAGAAGGCTGACCCCATCTTCAATAAATTTGGTAGGTGGCTTCCCCATGCTTAACCAGAACCGAAGGTAACGACGAGTTTCGGGTGAGGTTAGGACGCCCGTCGGGCCGCCATTGAAATTTTCAAACGCCACTTCACTCCTCCAACTTTCCGTAGGTAGAAGGCTGGAAATTTGCGGTGTAGTTCTATTCCCTTAAGCAGCTTACCGCATAAAGTTGTTGCGGTTTCATTTCGAAATCTTACCAGTAACGGCCAACAACGGCCCTATATTGAACTTTATTCATGGCCCCTATCTTCACGAAATTTGGTAGGCGGCTTCCCCAAGGCCAACTGTGTAGTAAAACCAATGTACATACTTATTTCGTGGTATGACCACCGTCAGCCGCCATATTGAACTTTCCACCACACCTTCCAACCGCAGGTAGAAGGCTGAAATTTTGTACTTATTTCCTCGTTGGTATGACACCACTGTCGGCCGCCAGGGTATTGAACTTTCCAATGTCACTAATTCTCCAACTTCCGTGGTAGAAGGCTGGAAATTTGGCAGGCTCATTCCCTACAGCTTACTTACAAAGCAGGTTTCATTTCTCAAATTCCCATGAATGGTCATAACGGTCAACAACGCCCGGCCATAAGCTGCTGAACTTCTACTTATGGCCCCATCTTCTCAAATTTGGTAGGGCGGCTTCCCTGCACTAATCGTGAAACCAATGTAATGACTTATTTCGTGGTATGATGCCACTGTCGGGGCCGCCATATTGAACTTTTCATAGTTCATACTTATGGCCCATCTTCAAGAAATTGGTACACGTGGTTCCCAACGCTTAACTGAATCCTACTTACGCATATATATAATGCCCATAGCCTGCACCTCCGTCACTATGAGGTGGCGCGGTCCTCGTCCCACCGCGCTTCTCCACGCTGTTGGCTGCCTGCCTATATAAGTTATATCCTGCCTGTCGCCCGCCCTCTACATTCCCTTCCTACTCGCCAGCCACGATTCACGCCTCCTACTGATAACCACAGCCTTTTGTTTAACTTACTGGCTTCTCCAATTGTTTTATTGTTTCATGTATTACAATTATAGTTATTGTATAGATATATTTTACACTTACTATACTGCTCAGGTACCCATTTCCTTGTATCATTCCAACCCCTTTACCATGTCTATCGAAAGATGATCATCGCATCAAAGAACTGTCACTCTACCGAAAGTGGTTTCCCAAGTGCCCGGAGATAGCAATCTACTCCTTTTCCATTCTCTTTACATATTGCACGTCAGGCTCACCTTTGATATCCTGGAGGAACAATATCTATTCATGTATTGAATGACTGGGACAGGTTCAAGGTGTGCACAGATGACGTACAGGAGATAATTATACATACACAGGAGCACTATAAGAGTGAAAATGTTTAAGCCTCTTCACCATGGTTCTGTATGGGGAGTTGATGGCTGCCGCTTGAATTGTTCGGTTGTCACGCTTTCAAGTGTACTGAATGGCCAAATATTTTACACCTTCGGCTAACCGGCCAGCAATGCCTTAAACATCTAGATTCAAGGTGACCATTTCAGTAGTGGACACTTTGATGTTTATGAATGTTTAAAACTCTCAAAAGCTGGATGGATTTTATCGATGAAACTGGTTGTGTGCTTGCCAACGCTGACAGATAAATGTCACTTCAACACAACAAATCCTGCAAATACTGGTCGTGAATTGAAACAAACCATGAAACTCAAACCGATTATGACAGCAGCAATCCAAGCTGTGAGATTTGAGACAAGATTACTGTCTACATGCATGTTACATGCTCAAGAGTAAGCTCAGCTACACAGCTTGGTCACCGAACTGACAACATGGTATACAAGGAGATCCTACCAGCCAATTATTGTATATTTTCCCCAGTTTAAAGGTTTAATTTTTCTCTTACAAAAATTTTTACTTAGTATCTTCACATGACGCTGGTATTTTGCTAGTATATATATATATTGTGAAGGACAGTCGGGTCCCATGCCCGGCAAGGACGCTTCCTGCCAAGCTATGTCTGGGAGCCGCCATGGGCAGTCCAATACCCTCCTCCAGGGACGCTTTTGGTGCAGCCTCCCTGGCCGACGGTGGACTCTCAATCGCTCGCAGGGTCTGCCATGGGAGATGGAGTCCTCCACAGTTGAGTTGGGGCCTGGGTGGCCATATAGCTGTCTGCTCCTGGCTGCAGCCCAGCTGGACGAAGTTCTCTCAGCCCCACCTGGAGGTGCAATTAGGGACCAGGTGGTTAACAATTACCTGGAACACTTCCGGTGGGCTTTTAAGTGTGGGCAGCCCCAGCCACCACCACACTGGACAGAGCCAGAGACTTGGGAGGAAGTTGAGGTCAAGTTTGTCTGGGAGAAGTGGTGGGAGAGAGGTGAAGAATTGTGTTTTGTTCTTTGGTGATTTTGGGACTGTGTTTGTTTGTGTGGGAAACAAAGAAGTGTCCCACAGCTGAAAAAAATAAAAGTCATTGTAATTTTTATAATGTGTCTCCTGTTCTTCTGTGTCGGGTCAGGCACCTACAGCAGCGCTTTTGTTACATCTGATGAGCCGGCAGGATTCCAGCCTATCCATTTGGACCGAGGTATTGCTAGATTCGTAACGGCCTAAACACCCAGAGGCATGTGTATAGTTTCAGCGCAGAGCTTAATATAGCACTGCAGCCACCGGAAACACTCCTTGAAGTAGAGTAAATGGTATTTGAGTACAGCCAGCCGAGAGCAACTTTGGATTCTGCAGCAGGGGCACGCTCCTGACGAAAGCATGCCACCAAGGCCACAGCACGCAGGCACGCCGGGCTTCGTACCCACTTTTTTGCCGGCATACCGAAAGCACAGCGCTTTCAGGGAAGAGCGCTACCGCAGCTGCATGTGCTCAAGCAGCACAACACAACTGAGGCCGCCAGACTCCGCCAGAGACACCGTACATGGGGAGAAAAGAAGCCAGGCGGACACAGAAGCCAGCCGCCAGACGCCGCCATGCCAACCCGCCAGCTTCCACAGGTCGTGCAGCTGGAGGTAGGTGACGGAAATGGCTTGAGCCAAGGCTAGCCTCCTAGGCTGAGCTAACCACCTGTTGGTGGCTGAAGGGAGTCTGTTTGTGGCGTGACGGCAAAGAGAGCAAGGGAGAGAGTTTAGGCTGGCTGTAAGCCTTCCCTTCAGCCCACCATCAGCTGGAGGAGAGCCCGGAGGGAATTTCACGACGCGGGTGATTCAGCTAGAGGAGTGAGCCCTCTCCAGCAGGTAAAGGGGGAGTGTGGCCTCGCTGGCCGCCAGGGACAGTTCAGAGGGCGGGGTGACGGACGCTCTCCACGCAGGCCTCTCGAACTTCCAAACAACAGGAGGTTCACAGGGTCTTGATGGCACCGAATGATTAATATTTCCTGGGCTGTAGGGGAGGTACAATTGTTATTCCGGCCCTACAGTCCCTTGTTGAAAGCATTTCAGGTCCTGCAGGAGCCTAAGGAGGTGCTTGAGAAGAAGCCTCGCAGCCCGCCGGGCCCCTGGCTGAATGGCTTTGTGCCGGGTGGAAGGCCAGCCTCCCACCAGCAGGACAGAGCGGGTGCAGGTGAGCAAAACCTGTGCCGTAGAGGAAAGGGGCTGAGCCGCCAACAGCTATAATCAGTGCTGCTTGCCAGGCTGCCCCACTCCACTACACAAGACGCCGTGGTGGACTGACGCTGTGGCAGAGGGATCGTGTGAGGAGGCAGCTGGCTGGTGGATGTCGGCTGCCAAACACCGGCCCTGTCTGCCGGGTAAATATCTCAAGCGGTCGCCTAGAGGTGGGGTCTGACGCACAGGCCTCCTCCCAGGCGTGGACCCAGACCGCCGGTGCACCCAGAGGAGAGGAGCACCCGACGCGAGGTCGGGACTCTCTAACAAGGTGCAGCGTATGCCCGGCCGGTGTGGTGCAGTGCAGGAGGGCTACGCCAGGAGGGGCGTATCGCGGTCGTTCTCCCTGAAGGACGAAAGGCAGAGCTTCTGCCTGTCGCCTCATACGCGCTGAGGTCGCTGTGTTTTACCTGTGGTCACTTGGTCATGTCTGAGGGGTTGTCCAAAGAGGATGTCCCGAGGGGCAGGGACGTGCTTCAAGTAGCACCGACCTGTTCATTATGTTTTACAGGCACAGCCGTGGAGGCCAAAAGATGCCACTCCCTCTGTCCTGGAGAGGACCGACTCCTCGCTGGGCAGGCTGACAGCCCCACAAGCCTCAATCTGAGGGAGGGGAAGTGTGAAGCGACAGCCGGTCCCGTCCGCGGCGACTTCGCTGCTTATGGCCTGGTTTACCATGGGCAGTCCAATACCTCGACGCTTGGTGGCAGTCTCCCTGTCGACGGTGATTCCCCAACCGCCTGCAGGGCTCCATGGGAGATGGAGTCTCCACAGCTGGGTTGGGGCCCGGGTGGCTGCTAGGGGGCTGCTCAGCCCCACAGCCCGGCTGGATGAGTCTCTCAGCCCCAACCGAAGTGCACTAGGACCAGGTGGTTAAGTACCTGGAACACTCGTGGCTATAAAAGGCCCAGCCACAAACCGCCTAATTTGTGACTTGGGAGGGTTGGGGAGACCTAAGCTGTCTGGGGAGAAGTGGTGGAGAGAGGTGAAGAATTGTGTTTGTGTTTGGTATTTGCAGACTGTGGTTGGGCTGCGGTACGTGTGGAAGAAGTGTCCCACAGCTGGAAGAAAAATAAAAAGTCATTGTACTTTTATATGTGCCTCCTTGTCTTTCTAGGTCAATTGTATACTTTTATAGTTTCTTTGTTACAATATATATAAATCTTAAGCCTAAAAGTGCAACAATTTTTATGTTATGTTTTTATGTCACTTTTATTGTCACGTACTTTTAAATTAGGCTTAATTTTTAAAACCTATATATATATATATGTTTGGTATCATTCTTCAGAATTTATTGAACTTTAATTTGATGTTGTTATATTTTCAGAGATTCTTATTCTGTTTTAAATTATAAACTAAAAAATATCAAGGACTCATGTCCTCACGAGACAAGACTTTGTGCCAAAAGATTTAGCAAATGCCCGGTGCCGGAAATAAAGCACAAAGACAAGGATGTAGATCAGACATATGGTAACGGCAAAGCAGCAAAGAAGCCAACAGCTGATCGAGTAAAAGAGGAGGTAAAAAAACTATTTGTTTCCCATTGTGTCACTGTTAAAGAGGATTACTATATATATGTATATAAAAATTTTCGCATTTGAAACGGAAATTACGCCTATGACCACAGAACATATTATAATACAGGAACTAATCACTCGCTTGTGGACGCCATTTTTATATCGTCTTTATGGAACAGCGTTATTTCAGTGAGAGTTACTTTTGTACTGATATTGAAAAGCAGCGTAACAAACACGCATCTATCCCATAGTGGTGCACCCCGCCGCCTTCCCAGCCCTCCCGACTCCAGCTCTGAGCTATTATCCACCACCAGGTAATGCCTGAGACAGAGAAGCTTTATTTATTCGGCCCCACGGACTGTCGTAGAAAACTACATTATATCTTTTTTTAATTGGCAGTAATTTTGATAGTAGAAGAGATGAGGGAAAACAGCTTTGGCGCCGTACTTTTGAACTGCACCAAGCTATAAACAATGTGAAGATAACACCGCCCAGCGCGTAGGGGTCGAGAATAAAGTGGACGCCTAGAGGCACAGTAGAATGTCAGCTGCTCTGGCAGGTCGAAATATTTCCTGCTCGGCAACGCCTTCTTCATGCACTGTTTGTGACACCCCGAAAGTGCCCCGGCCGGCTCCTGGGAGAGTGGAAACGCCACAGTAAATGAGAGTGATTATGCCATTGAAGCAAAACTCTTGTAAATTGTGCTTCAATGCATCACTTACTGTCCTCCCTTAAGATGAGAGTTCAGGTCACTAAAAACCCCGCAACACCAAGGTTACTTTTTGATAAATTTTTTTGTATGAGATGGAGGGTTTACATTTAAGAAGATGTACCCAACCTCTTCGTTAAGTTTGACTTGAATTGTTTAGACCCTCCATTGGGCACGAAATGGAGGGTCCATTGTAGAATAATTTTTCTTAAATCACAGGCACATAGTGCATAGTTGTCAGGCAGAAATTTGCAGGATCGCATAGAAATGTACTTGTACTATAGTGGTCGGTAGCTACTTTCACAAGGGGATTCATAATCGAGAGATGATCCAAATACATTTAAGTTACAGCGCAATTTCTACTTGTTGTGTTATAGCTCATTTTAAAATGTATTTTACCCAAAAGCACCCAGTACTGCTCAATTTATTTTTACTTTACATGTTAATGTTTTACTGTTTAATAATTTATATACAACATTTTATTTATCTGTAAAATGTAATATACATATTTTAATGCATTTAATCACAAAAAGTGATAATACTGCTACAAATCTAAGGATTCTAAAATGTAGAGAGTTGGAATATCATAAATTTAATTTGTTCTGTTAATCTATTGCTGCTTGCCACTGCTGTCCATTCAGAAGAAGCCCCAGCCATTAACAATTTGGGCTTATTTTAAGATGATGTTTACTTAATGGCCCACTTTAATGATACATTAAATCACGTAGGTTAAAGTGGACACTTGAGTTTAAAGACGAAATTTCCAATTCTTTAATCACACAAAATAGACATTTTCATTATGTCCTTATATTTTTATCTCTGGTCAAAATATGGCACCATACATTCTGATATTACTGTAAAAAGAAAAAAAGATCTACCAGAAGACAGAAGTGATATCTATAACTGTATCATGAATCATTTAGAATACATGTTTTAACATCAAAAGCACCACCAATGCATTTGTGTATGTTGGTACTTTCGCTTCACCACACATTGACCATTCTATCAAATATCGGCACACATCGATCCCTGAGGATCCTAAAAGTGCTGAGGAAAAGTGAAATTCAGGTTGGAATTCAGGGTTTGAATGTGGAGTTATGATGATTTTCCAGAAGAAGATGACATAACTGTATTTGATTTCAATGTATATTGGATGTACATGAATGAATAAATATAAGAGATATCCCCTGAAAATACAGCCCTAGTACCATCTTTGAGCAAACATTAATATTAATATAAAACCCATGTTATTCTTTTATTTGGGGAAACATGTTTTTATATATATATATATATTGATATATATATATATATATATATATATATATATATATATATATATGATATATATATATATATATATATATACATATATATATATATATATATATATATATATATATATATATATATATATTATAGTCCAAATATAACTGACTGAGACAGATAGCTCAGCCAGCGGTAGTTTTTTGATGTCATCAATACCTGAACCGTGGAAGTGATATCCGTACGCCCCAGAGCCAGGCAGGATTTTCCTAGTATGGTCTGCAAAAGACGAGAGAAAATTAGTACTTCGCCACTTCATTCAGTATGGAATCACAAAGTATTCAAGCCCTTTAGTTGTGTATGTATATATATATATATATATAATTAGCAAATAATTCATTTGTTATGAAAAATGCAAGAAGTAATGAAAAGAAAAAAGGAAACATTTTAATAATAACGTAACATGACTGGATAATGTAATGTGGGCAGTGTTGTTGTATATATATATATATATATATATATATATATAAACACATAAACATATATATACACATCATATATATATATATAAATATACATACATATATACATATAGATATATATACACATATATAAATATAGACACACATATATATATGTTGGGGCCATATATATACATATATACTGTAGGACTGCCGTTTCAGTGCCTCAGCGTCTCCCCACCCCCATAGGCCAGAGAGCTCCCACAGCAGGATCGTAATTCCCAAGTTCTGCAGGGATCAAAGGACTATAAGTGTTTTTTGCAGCCCTGCTGATACCTTGGGGGCCTGGGAGTAGGGGGGCTCTGCCTGCTGTGTGCCCATAACCCGGGAGTACTAATATCACGACAGGAAGGAACACCTGCTCCCAGGTTGAAAAAGGACTGTTTACCCTGACCCGAAGTACAAAGAACTGTGGACCAATAGCAGTAAAACCGGGGTCAGGGGCTATAAAAGGACATTACGCTGTCCAGACACCGAGCTGAGCTGGGAGGTAGAGGGGCGGGTGTCTAGTAGAGAGAGTAAGCACAGGCATTGAAGGAATGAATAGTGTGAGAGTGCTTGTGCACTAGTGATAACAATAAAGAAGTCTTGACTTTATCCGGTGTCTGAGTGGTACCTAGGGGTTCAGCGGAGCACTTAGCGTTTCCTACTGCCACAATATATATATAGTTAGGTATCCGTCAGCTGGAGCCCGCCGGGACGCCCAGGAGGGACAGGAGGAGTTTGTGCCCCTCCAGACCGCTAGGCCCTCTGGTTATGCTGGGGCTTCAAAGAGCCAGCCCAGCCCTATAGGGACCTCGTAATACCGCCAGGCGTGGCGCCCGTGCCCGAATAATAACATTCTGAGCCTGATCACTTCCGCACACCAGAAGATAACAGGGGCCACCTGGACGGGTTGAAGCGCAGTCGGCAATTCGCCACACTGGGCTTGCAGAGGAAAGTGCTTTCAGCACATCCGTAAGCCCTATATTTGTAATGCCTTCGTCGAGCAGCTGGAAGCCTGTGGGAAGAGAGAATGAGTTCAGAGAATCAGGCAGCCAGAGAGAGGCATTGGAACTGAGGAGGCCTGGACATTGGGGAAACGGTGCTGGAGGCATTGGGGTTTGAGGTAATGTGATTGTAAATATTTGTAAATAAACAGTGTGTGGATCCAACGCATGTCCGTCTGTCTGTGTCTGTCTGTCTACAATATATACACACATATACATATACATACATACATATATATATATATATATATATATATATACATATACACACACACATATACACTCACCTAAGTTAGGATTATTAGGAACACCAGTTCAATTTCTCTATTAATGCAATTATCTAATCAACCAATCACATGGCAGTTGCTTCAATGCATTTAGGTATCCTGGTCAGCTGTTCTGAACCCAAACCGAAATGTCAAAATGGGAAAAGAAAAGGTGATTTAAGCAATTTTGAGCATGGTAATGGTTGTTGGTGCCAGGACGGGCCGGTGGTCTGAGTATTTCTACAATCTGCTCAGTTACTGGATTTGGGTACCAAATCCATTTCTAGGGTTTACAAAGAATGTCGGTGAAGTGCGACATCCAGTATGCGGCAGTCCCAGAAAATGCCTGTTGATGCTGGAGGTCAGAGGGAGAATGGGTCGACTGATTCAAGCTGATAGAACAGCAACTTTGACTGAAATAACCACTCATTACAAACTGATATGCAGCAAAGCATTTGTGAAGCTACAACATGCACAACCTTGAGGCGGATGGCTACAACACAGCAGAAGACCCCACCGGGTACCACTCATCTCCACTACAAGCAAATAGGAAAAAAGCAATTAGGCATAGTTTAAATGCCAATGGGCTACCTGAGCATTGTTTCTGACCATATCTATCCCTTCATGACCACCAGTGTACCCATCCTCTTGATGTGGCTACTTCCAGCAGGATAATGCCCAAAACAAGCAAAGTCGTAAATCATTTCAAAATTGGTTTCTTGAATACGACAACAGGTTCACTGTACCAAAATGGCCCCGCAATCACCAAATCTCAACCCACAGAGCATCTTTTGGGATGTGGTGGAACGGAGCTTCGCGGCCCTGGATGTGTATCCCACAAATCTCCATCAACGCAAGATGCTATCCTATCAATATGGGCCAACATTTCTCAAAGAATGCTTCTGTACACCTTGTTGAATCCAATCCACGTGAATTAAGGTGTGCAGTTCTGAAGGCTTAAAGGGGTCAAAACACCGATAGTATGGTGTTCCTACTAACTTTTAGTGAGTGTATATACACACACGCAAATAAATGGTATGATAGATAAAGGTTTGGGCAACCACCCGTGATAATGGGTATCCTTATTGCAAAAAAGTCGCTGAATAAAATAATCAGCAATGAAGTGCATTCAACTGAGTCCAAACAAGACTGGAGGGAAACAAAGGAAAAGTGGGCAGGTTTTAAAAGGGGAGACAGGAAGCGAGTTCATATGGATCCCGCACGCGTGGTCTTCCACCATTGTTCATAGCCGGACGGGACATCAGAGGGACTGGAGCTGGTGGGTCGCACTTCCCATTGGCTCAGTCCCGAAGTGATATCAGGAGAGCCAGGTGAAACTCCTCCGGAAATCTACAGGCAAGGGAGAAAAAGAGCCGCACTCTGCCACACACCCCCTCAAGATGTCTCCAACTGCCTTTACCTGGGCCCTTTAGCTGCCTCCCCACGCGCACGCAGGTGTGTCAACATATATATACATATACATATCTACATATATACTGTATATACACATATATATTGTCACAGATGTAATGGAGACACTGCACTGGCCGGGACGCCTGACAGTCCCCAACTGGGACAATACTTCCCTCACAATGAGAGGGCAGCTGCCCGGGTCTATTTGGGGCCACAGAGACGAGAGCTGGGATGCCTCGTGAGAGAGGACGTACACCCGCTTAGGGATGTCTAGACAGTTTGAGAAATCTGGATGGCAAAACACTTCCGCCACACCAGGAAGTGCTACTGAAATAATTCCAAGAAGACCCGGAGTGCTTCCAGGGGTTTTCCTCCTGACACTTCCGGCCACACCAGGGAAAGTGACGGCTGAGAGCACCTGGGGCTCATCTGGGTCCTGATAAAAGGCCACCTCCAGACAATGAGTCAGGGGATAGAGTAAGGAGACAAAGCTTGTGAGGAGTAGTTGAGACAAGAGAGTACAGAGAGAGAGAAAGAGAAAGAAGAAGACGACATTGATAGAGTTGGTGGTGTAAACATTGTGGTGCAGTGGAAAAAGAAATAAACAAGTGTGTTTTGGACATCCTGGTGTCAGTCTGTGTCTGGGGGTACGGTTTCCACAATTTATAATAAATCTACATATATATATATATATATATATCTACATATATATATTAGGGATGGGACTCGACAAAAATTAATCTAATTAATTAGAGGCTGTGAATTAATTACATCTTGATTAATCGTATGTGAATCGGCTAATATGAAAATTCTGTCTCAAATCTCAAATTTTTTTTTTTAATTTAAAAAAGGGTTTTAGTGGGCAACAGAATCGGAAAACAATAGACATGACATGAATTGTAAACTCAAGCTCTTTTAATTTCTGAAAAAAATGCTTTTTAAACTGCATTTCACCCAAAACAGGAAAACAAAAATATCATCCCTGGTTCAAAATTAGCCAGACTTAAAAATAAAGTGGTATTTTAAGTAATTTTAAGTACATTTTCAGAATGGGTATTGTCTTTAAATAATAATAACCAAAATTTCAAATATAAAGTGCAGTTTTTCTCTTAAAAATAAGTCAGAAACATAAAAGGTAATTTCACCAGCTTCATCTTTAAACTGAGTAACCTTAGCCAAAATTATTTTTGTATAATAGGCTAAAACAGTGTGATCAGCTGGAATATTTTGTAATTAGATGTACTAGAATTACTAACGGCTCTGGAAGTCCAATGATCCCCCAGTAAGAGCCAATACAAAGTCCGGCCGTAATACGTGCATCTAATTTTGTTTGCTTTTCAGTGTGCACACAAAACCATGCTTTTATCAAAGCTTCCGGCCAGGTAGTCTTTTGAAACAAATTTGCTCACTGTGCCCTTTAGGAATGCGCCATTCCGACCTCTAACATTTTGTAGTTCTGATGTGTGCATCAATGTCATCGTATGTACCAGGAATCATGCATTGACAAAAGTTCCCATTTGCTTGGAATTGAAAGTGTGATTAAATGCTATGTCTTTAACGCTATGAGCATGCATCAAGCTCTCAGCTGTGCTGCTTGTGCTAAGAAAAGGAAACATTTTAAAATAAATATACATGATTGTCAATACAGTGATTGTTTTCGAGTGCTGCCGTCATCAAGGATTTGATTATCATTTCCTTCAATCAGGTTCATATTTATAGGATGTGTTGCGTTCAAATTACATTCCGCGGTTTTGTCAATCGCTGTAAAGATAACAGGTTTCATTCATCATCTGTTTCACTGCATCACAAACAGCTCGCCTTCCCTTTATCTGAGACGTGATACCATTGTACGCACGGGTTTTTTACACCGTCTTCCTTAGCGGGATACTGACTTTTTCCATCGCGTTTTGCTCTCGCAGTAGCTGTACTTTATGAATATGTTTGTGTATCAACGCCGAAGTATTTTGCTGCCTTCTCATTGTGTAATTCGGTTTTTGTTCAGCACTCTTAACTGTTGCTTTTATCTGTGCACTTAAGGCCAGTTCACGGAGCCACCGGTGTACATGCATCAAGTTCCCCAGCTGTGCAGGTGCCATCCTCTCGCGTATGGCGTCCACGGGCTGTATTTAATGTTAGCTAAGACCGCACTTAAAAGTTTCTCTCAGAAGTCGAGTTTGTGCCAAACACCACCTTGACCATCTCATCTTCCTCTGCATAAGCACAGTCCTTCACCGTGAATATTTAGCGGCAGCAGCTTTGGTTGATTGCCGCTGACGACGGCCTATATGGGCAGGCACCAAATTGGCTGGGAATGAAACCTGCCCGCAACTTTTTGTAAGTAAGCTGTAAGTGAATGAGCCTGCCAAATTTCAGCCTTCTACCCACACGGAAGTTGAGAATTAGTGATGAGTCAGTGAGTGAGTGAGTGAGTGAGGAGTGAGTGAGGGCTTTGCCTTTATTAGTATATATATATATATATATATATATATATATATATATGTGTGTGTGTGTGTGTGTGTGTGTGTGTGTGTGTGTGTATAAATACAATTTTTTACCAAATTTTGCTTTCTAGTTTCTATATTTTGTTCCAAACACAGAATCTGAAATAACCTTAGATTCCAGTTAAAACAGAAGCTGGTTGAACAAAAACCTGCAGTCAATGTGTCCCCAGGAAATGAAATTCTTTCATGTTGTAATGTGGTTTCACTTTTTCCCTTGGAGTTTTTTTCCTCAAGAGGGTGTGTGTGTGGTTTTCTCTAGAAATAATTTTCTGCCACGGGGCTGAAGTTGGCTACTTATTCACAGTTCCTATTGGTACTGGGTATGACATTAATCTGCATCCATCCTGCAAATGGTCCTTCAACGCAAAGGAAAACTTGGGGTTGGTGGCAGAATTAGCACTCCTGCAACAGTAAAACCTTCATGCCGCTCTGAAACAGCAGACAGGACTCCTTTCTATCCTCCACAGGGTAGCTCTGCAGCAGCAGCCCATAGGAAGGCTGCTCCCATTAAAAGTGGATAGGGAAGCCTCGGGAAGCTCAGCCCTGGAAGAGTCGAAACTGCCAGAGAGCCATTGGGGTCAGACCTGTTGGGGATCGGAACTGGTGTGGTGCTGAGGAGTCTCCCGCTGCACAGCAACACTTGGGTCCCAATTTGAGGCGGTCCAACTGGGTAAGCTGAGCGGAACATCTTATCTCTCTGGCATGATGCTCATCTTCCTCTGCTGTCTGAGGAGCTTGGTAAAACTCCACGTTTCAGTGACAGCAGTCTCCGAGGTATGCAGACCTGGGACTGGCCATATATCTGTAGGTGGATACACCTTTTATTGGTTTGGTCACTCAGGTGGCTGTCATACTTGAAGTAGCTGTTGCTATGGTGGACTGGCTCAGCTCAATGGTGTCCAAAATTTTGTTGAATGTAAAATTTTTAATGATTTCTAAATCAACTATTTACTTAAATATAGTATATGCATTTCTGAAATCAACCCTTAACTTTATTTCTTGTGATTAATGATGTAAAAACACAAAGTCTTAGTTTGTCTCTTGTATGTCATGGAAATGTCCCCATATCTGTAGAGATGGAAAGTAAATATAAAGGGTTGTAAGCTCTATTCCCTATTTTTTTGGAGTCTAACTCTTTATGGTTCATTTCCAGTACTGAAGGCTTACATACAGTATTATTCCAATAAATAGTTATTTGTCTTTGTTCAGCCAATACCCTGCACTTGCGATGTCCTTCAGCACTGATGATTCCTGTCAAAGTAATACAGGAAATAGAATGCAGAATATCATATACAGTAAATGTAATATAGACTTAATTTTTTAATGTTTTAAAATTTGGGGTAATGACTCATGATTGATGGTTTCAAAATATGAAACACATGATATCTTGATGATGTATTATGATTATCATTTTGACGTATTAGAAAGTTTGTGTCCCATTTGACTCCTGGTTTAAATATATCCTTCAGTAGTTCTGGTGTAGCCACCTCTTCACTACCAGAGTTGTTTATTTATTTTTTCTTTTCAGTTCTTCCTGGATAAGTGGTGAGAACACATACAGTGGGTTCCAGTGTTGTATGTTATGGCTACTGGTTCAAACCTTTAAGCACAACATATCATAACTTATCATAATGATAACAATTATCCAGTTTAACATTTCAACAGAAACACTGTGTACCGTACATCTGAGAATATTATTTTTTATCTTTAAACTGTTGTCACACATGTGCGACTATGAGTGAGCTGAGTGGAGCAAGTTGAGATAATTACCTGCCAGGCCAGGGGGTGGCAGGATGCACTAAACCTACCTCTGTTATCTCTGCAGGCCAAATATGGGAAAACCTGCCTGATTCTACACATCATGTCCATTTCTGGCGTTCAGACTGATGTCACATCCGGCTCCAGTGCCCAGACTGACGCCACTTCCGGACAGATGACATCACTTCTGCCTTTTGCCTTATAAAGCTACTATCTTTCCTCAACTATTCAGTTCAGTTCAGAACTCAAACCAGTGCACACGAGTGCTGTGTCAAAATCCTTTTGCAGCCAGGGACAATATATGGGTGGCTGCCCCAAATCTTTTTGCCTGTGCCAAGGCTATTCATTTCACACTGTTTAAATCATACTGACAGTTTTCATTATGGATGCTCCAATCAGGTTTTTTAGTGCCAATAACAATCACAGATTTCACGTTACTTATTCTAATACTGATTACAAATGCATGTAACTGCTCAATACTGATTACTTGCAGCACCAAATTGGTTGGATTAGCTCGTGTGACAGATAGGGGGCAGTATCGCTCCCTTGAACCCCTATCCATCGCCAGACACCAAATAAAAAGTCCAAACGTTGACTTTATTCATACAGCACAGTGCACAAAGCACCCTCTCCTCCACAATACTCAAACCAATCACAAACCAATCACAATCAATAATAATCTCCACCACTCCCAGCAGCGTTTGCCACCCCTTCCACCCAGCTCAGTTAGCCGTGCAGGGAGCTGCCTGATCCTTTTATATTCCCTGACCTGGAAGTGTTCCAATCCCCAGTCCATGTGATTCTTTATCACTTCCTGTCAGATACAAAGTCCTTTTCTTCACCCCGAAAGCACGTCATTCCCCTTGTCCATGTGACTCGGACGTACTTCCGGGGCATAGGGTAAATAAACACTGTTCCTTCCTGCAGCATCTCCTAGTGGTCCCCATGGTATCCAGCAGGGCTGTGTATAAAAACTCCAATGTCCATGATTCCCTGCTGGTCTTCGGGGAACCTCCATACTGCAGGGGGGGCTCCACCTGGTGACTTGGGGGTATTGGCGGGATGACAGCCAGCCATACACCACAGTACTCTCCCCCAACGCAGATTATTATTCAGGCGGCCTGCCCAGAAGTCTTTCTCCAAGAGGATCGTTCTGGTGAGCCTTGACTAATCCTTATATCTTGTTCCTGGAGAATCTAGGGGAATATTAGCCCAGCCAAATGTGGCCCAACCTTCAGCATCCATAGCACTGACTCCATCCACCTGTTATTCTCCCCCTGCTGGGACTGAAAACAATTGGGAAACGTTAGGTCCACCCCTTTTCTTGCTGGGAAAGAAACCCCGCTGCCTCTAACGGTTCTCTCTCGCCTTTTTCTTTCTTGTCAGGAGACCCCCATTTTATTTTCGGGATCTCCTGTTTGCTTTGGGGATTTTCTACAGTCCGAGCCTTGTTATTTAATAAAAACAGACTCTTTCCTGTCTGCACCCCTCTAGACTTATTTTTTAAATGGTTCGGGGTCTTTAGGACCGACTCACACCGAAGGCCAGCACCATTTAGCTGCTCTGGATTGATCGGCCCCTCCCCCAACCACTCGGCTAACATTTCGGCCTCTCTTGTAGGGCACGGCGTGTTTTGGCACCGCTATTCATTAAAAGCGGGCCCGGATCACACTGCGTCCCTATTTCATTATTTACGGTACCGGCTTTACTCACCTGTACCGCCACATCATGTATTACGGGAGGCTCCCGTCCGATTCTCCGTAAGTATGTAGTTACCTTTTGGATGGGCGCCTCGGCCGTTTCTCCCAGATCCTTGACAATCTTTTAATGGCTGCCAGCATCTGGAAAACACCTTGCACAGGCTCGATTAATTCTTCAAGTTCCCATGCGTCAACAGATTTAATTAATTCGGCCAGAGGTATACTCACTTCCTTGTTCTTCATACCTACCAGCCGGGAGCCAATGAGCACATCCGCTATTGACACGTGCTCTGATGGGTCTCGTGGAAGCTTCTGGGAATTGTAGTTCTCTTTGGCCGTGGACCGGGTTGCCTTCTTTGGCGAACTGCAGTCTGTCTTTATTAATTTTCCGACAGCCCGATCAGCCATTTCCCAGCCCTCCTTATCTTCTCGCGGGGTGAGCGGTGCTTTGCTCGCCTCCCCCTTCCCCTTCAGAAAGTCCAGGACCATCTCTTCAATGGTGACATTGTAAGCAGCGGGACGTGGACCTTTTCCTTCCCACAATACACTGGGTGTGGTCACATGTCCCTCACCAGCCGCCTGACATGCAGAAGTCCTTCTGGCTCGTCGGCTGGACGGAGAACGGCGCCTCCGGGGTTTTCTCTCACATCCCGCAGGACCTCAGAGGATCTTCCTTGAGGTATGTGCACGGAACAAAGTGTGTTATTTTGAAGATGTTATTCATAGAATCCCCGGCACATACCTCTTGGTAGTCGTTCTTCTCCAAAGGCCTTTCCCGACTCGTGCAGCCACTCTTCAGCTCATCCCGAGCATCCTCTGTTATGAGCCTGGTACCTCCACTGACGTACTGCTTGCCCTTATTCCTCCCCATTACGGACCTGGAAAACGGGTTTTCTGGCGGTGATGCTGTGGGTCTGGACATCGTCTTCTCGGGGTTCTCTGTCCACAGAAAATTTATATACAAGTCCTCCTCAATAGCGTGAGAGTATCCTGCGGCTATGCCACTGTGGCAGATTGGGGGCAGTATCGCTCCCTTGAACCCCTGCCCAATATGCCAGACACAAGATAAAAGTCCAAACGTACAAAGTCCTTTTCTTCACCCCGAAAGCATGTCATTCCTCTTGTCCATGTGACTCGGACATACTTCTGGGGCGTAGGGTAAATAAACACTGTTCCTCCTGCAGCGCCTCCTAGTGGTCCCCATGGTATCCAGCAGGGCTGTGTATAAAACTCAATGTCCATGATGCCCTGCTGGTCTCGGGGAACCTCCATACTGCAGGGAGGGCTCCACCTGACAGCTTGGGGGTATTGGCCGGGATGAACAGCTAGCCATACACCACACTTGTTAAGCCTTGAACTTCATAGACAGGTGTGTCCAATCATGACAAAAGGTATTTAAGGTGGTCAATTGTAAGTTGCGCTTCCCTTTGACTCTCCTCTGAAGAGTAACAGCATGGGATCCTCAAAGCAACTCTCCAAAGATCTGAAAACAAAGATGGTTCAGTATAATGGTTTAGGGGAAGGCTACAAAAAAGCTATCTCAGAGGTTTAAACTGTCAGTTTCAACTGTAAGGAATGTAATCAGGAAATGGAAGGCCACAGGCACAGTTGCTGTTAAACTCAGGTCTGGAAGGCTAAGAAAAATACAGGAGTGGTATATGCGCAGGATTGTGAGAATGGTTACAGACAACCCACAGATCACCTCTAAAGACCTGCAAGAACATCTTGCTACAGATGATGTATCTGTCACGGCGTTCTACAATTCAGCGCAATAGATAGATTGATACTATTAATCCCAAGGGGAAATTCACATACTACAGCAGCAGCATACTGATAAAAAAATACTAAATTAAAGAGTGATAAAAATGCAGATAAAACAGACAATAACTTTGTATAATGTTAACGTTTACCTCCTCCCCCTGGGTGGAATTGAAGAGTTGCATAGTGTGGGGGAGGAACGATCTCCTCAATCTGTCAGTGGAGCAGGACAGTGACAGCAGTCTGTCACTGAAGCTGCTCCTCTGGCTCAGAGCTGAGAGTCACGTGTGCTTTGCAAACGCTAGAGTCTGTTGAGAGTGTTGGTTTGTTCTGTGGTGTGAGATTTACATTAAAAAAATACATTTTGCTCTTAAAAACTTGGGTTTTGGTTGCCTCTAAGGAACCGTGTGGGAATTTTAAAGCTTTTTTCCCTTTAGAAGGGTTTTTTGCTTTTTTCGCACAAGAGCAAAAGTAGCTGGGTGTTTGGAAGTGCGCTTGGAAAAGTTATTTGTACTTGTTGTTCTTTTCTTGTTATCTGTATTTGAATTAGCATCGAGGCGGCAGGGTAGAAAGCAGCAGTAACTGATATCGGCATTTGTAAATAAATAACCGCGTCGTCGTAACAGCGATTCCTTAGTTTAAAGGAAAAGAAAAAAAGGCCGCGGCTGACTTCAAAGCAGTAAAAGGTGGAAACTCAGTAGTGCGCAGGTAAGCGGCCTGCGTTAAGACACCGATCAGGCACAAGGAGCAGTAGGAGCAAATAAGGTAGTAAAGTTTTATTTATTTGTTTATTTTAGATTAAACAGTCCTTAGCCGTCCAGAGGCAGAACAGTTAAGTGGGCGACAGCGTATTGGTTCATTAATACGGGGAATACAAACAGTGCAGTGAAGAGCTTATAAGTAAGAAGAGCGCAAAGCTAGAAGAGACAGAGAAAAGTAAAGTTAACCTCATAGAAAGGCAAACAGCAGGCAGCTGAGAGGGAGAACAGTACAGGAGCTTAAGGGGAAAAGGTGTAAAATATCTGTAGCAGATCTTAGTGTTACCATTTAAGTTAAGGAGCAGCTGAAAGAAGAAGAAATTTAATTTTAAGAAAAAAAAAAATATATAGTTAAGGCAGCTTAGTAATCCCAAATCAAATTTTAATAATGAGGCCAGTGCAATGCAAGTCCTGTTGGATGTTGGACTTTTAGATGATGGTTTGGAAGAGCCAGTTGTCTATGAGGGCTACATCTGCAAGAGATGCCAGCTGATCCAGCACCTCGAGCTCAGGGTCGCTGAACTGGAGGAGGAGTTGGCTGACCTGCGTTGTAATAGAGAATTGGCGGACTTGGCCCAGGTGTCCTTTAGAGATAGTGTGCACCCCTAAGGTGGCGGGAGGAGATTCCAGACCAGACAGGTAGGAATAGGTGGGTCACGGTCGCAAGGCGTAAGGTAAAGGGTGCACACTGTCCGGGGGCATCAACCCCAGAATTAGAAGTGTCTAACCGTTATCATGTCCTGGCGGAGCTGGACGGTGACTCTGATAATTCTGAGGTGGTAGGCAGGGTTGAGGAGCCCCAACGGGCCACCTCAAAACCAGTTCCCAAAAAGAGAGAGGTAGTGATAGTTGGGGACTCAATCATTAGGGGATTGAAGCGCAGGTGTGCTCCAGAGAGAGAGAGTCTGACGTGTGTTGCCTTCCGGGAGCACAGGTGGGAGACCTCCTGGAAGGGTGGATAGGCTCTTGGCCAGAGCGGGTGGATCCAGTTGTCATTGTCCACGTTGGAACAAATGACATACATAAGGGTAGTCTGTCAGTTCTGCGATCCAAATTCAAAGAGTTAGGTACCAAGCTGAGGAGCAGAACTGACAAGGTAGTCTTCTCCGAAGTTCTGCCTGTGCCACGCGCCAGTCCAGGTAAGATTGAGGAGATTAGAAGGCTTAACGCGTGGCTCAAATCTTGGTGCAGGGTAGAAGGGTATAGGTTTATGGGGCATTGGGACTCCTTTTGGAACAGATGGGACCTGTTCGCCGTGACGGGTTACATCTGAACCGGAGGGGCACCAATGTATTGGGGAGGCGTATGTGTAGGCTAGTCGAGGATTGTTTAAACTAGGGAATGGGGGGGCAGGGAGTTTAAGACAGGCCAGATTTAGATCTATACATGGAAGAACAAACAATGGTGTAGAAATAAAAATGCATAGTAATGTAAATTTTAAGCAAACACGTAAAGATAGAAGGATTAACACATTAAAAATAGCTTGCCTTAATGCTAGAAGTATCAAAAATAAGGTAAGTGAGTTGGAGTTGTATGTAGCAGAGCACAATTATGATATTATAGCAATAACGGAAACCTGGCTAAATAACAAAGATGGGGATGAGTGTAACATAGAGGGATACACATTTTTAGGAAGGATAGACAGAACAGAAAAGGAGGTGGGGTTGCTGTTTATGCCAAACAGGAATTAAATGTAAGTCATCTTCAGTTGGATGATGAGCCCCATCTTAGTGAGGACATGTGGCTTCGCCTGGAAAATATTAGGGAAAAAGGTCTCATTTTAGGAGTGTGTTATAGACCACCCAATTCAGACAGTAATTTCAACACACATCTTTTAGTAATATCAAAAGGCAAGTTTACAGGGGATATTATAGTCATGGGGACTTTAATTATCCAAATATTAACTGGGATAACCTTACAGATGGAGGAGCACAAGAGCAGGAGTTTTAGAAGTAATCGCGACTGTTTTTAACACAGCATGTTAAAGCACCAACAAGGGGTGAAGCCTATCTGGATTTAGTATTCTGTAATAATCAGGATAGAATTGAGGGTGTAGAGGTGATTGAACCACTAGGGTCAAGTGACCATAATGTAATACAATTCTCAGTATTTTGTAAGAGTACAGATGCAAAGACTAAAATTGTTAAGTTGAACTTTAGTAGGGCTAATTTTGAGCAGATGCGACAAAGTCTAAGTAGGATAGACTGGGATAAGCTTTTAAATGTGGAGACAGTCGAGGAGCAGTGGAACAGGTTTAAAATGTTTTACATGTAATGCAGGACAGATACATACCTAAATTTGGAAGTAATAGGAAACTAAAAAATCTCCACGATGGATTAATAAAGATTTAAAAAGAAGTTGCAAAGGAAAAACTGCTGTATAAGGCATATAAGACTAATGACTGCAAAGAGAACCGTGGCGATGAGAAAATGAGGGCAACCATTAAGAAGGATATCAGAGAGGCTAAAAGACAGTTGGAGAGGAATATAGCAGATAAGGCGAAAGAAGACCCCAAGAGATTCTTTCAGTATTTTAGTAGTAAAAGAACAGTTAAGGAGGAGGTCAAGTTCATCAGGAATAGTAAAGGGAATTAAAAGATACAGACAATGAAATAGCAGATGCCCTAAACTTACATTTTTCTGAGGTGTTTACAAGTGAGCAAGTGGATAACCTGCCAGAGGTAAACACAACTACTAAGGAGGTACTGAGGGATTTGGAAATTGTAGAGGGAGAAGTGCTGCTCAGATTAAATAAGATGAAATCAAACAAATCACCAGGCCCAGATAATATTTATCCTCGTGTTCTTAAGGAGGCTAGTGAGTACATATATAAACCCTTGACACATATTTTTAGGAAGTCACTGTGCACTGGAGAGATTCCAAAGGACTGGAAAATGGCAAATATCATCCCATTATATAAAAAGGGTGACAGGGCAGATCCAAGCAACTATAGGCCAGTAAGCTTAACAAGCATCACAGGAAAATTAATGGAAGGAATTATTAAGGATAAGATTGAGCAACACATGACAAGGACAGGAGTTATTCTGAACAGTCAGCATGGGTTCAGAAGGGGAGGTCGTGTTTTACTAACATGTTGGAATTCTATGAGGAGGCAACAAAAGGATACGATCAAAGTGGAGCTTATGATATTATTTATCTGGACTTTCAGAAAGCATTTGATAAGGTGCCACATGAGAGGTTGGGCATCAAGTTAAAAGAAGTGGGAATTCAGGGTGATGTTTTTAGATGGGTGCAGAATTGGCTCAGACACAGGAAGCAGAGGGTGATGGTGCGAGGAACCTCATCAGAACTGGCGATGTTAAGAGTGGTGTTCCACAGGGGTCAGTGCTAGGGCGCTGCTATTTTTAATATATATAAATGATTTAGATAGGAATATAAGTAACAAGCTGGTTAAGTTTGCAGATGATACCAAGATAGGTGGATTAGCAGATAATTTGGAATCCGTTATATCATTACAGAAGGACTTGGATAGCATACAGGCTTGGGCAGATTTGTGGCAGATGAAATTTAATGTCAGTAAATGTAAAGTATTACACATAGGAAGTAAAAATATTAGGTTTGAATACACAATGGGCGGTCGAAAAATCGAGAGTACACCTTATGAGAAGGATTTAGGAGTCATAGTGGACTCCAAGCTATCAACTTCCAAACAGTGTTCAGAAGCCATTAAGAAGGCTAACAGAATGTTAGGTTATATAGCACGATCTGTGGAGTACAAGTCCAAGGAGGTTATGCTCAACCTTTATAATGCACTGGTGAGGCCTCATCTTGAGTACTGTGTGCAGTTTTGGTCTCCAGGCTACAAAAAGGACATAGCAGCACTAGAAAAGGTCCAGAGAAGAGCGACTAGGCTGATTCCAGGTCTACAGGGGTTGAATTATGAGGAAAGATTAAAAGAGCTGAGCCTTTACAGTTTAAGCAAAAGAAGATTAAGAGGTGACATGATTGAAGTGTTTAAAATTATGAAGGGAATTAGTACAGTGGATCGAGACTTGTATTTTAAAATGAGCTCATCAAGAACACGGGGACACAGTTGGAAACTTGTTAAGGGTAAATTTCGCACAAACATTAGGAAGTTTTTCTTTACACAAAGAACGATAGACACTTGGAATAAGTTACCAAGTAGTGTGGTAGACAGTAAGACGTTAGGGACTTTCAAAACTCGACTTGATGTTTTCTTGGAGGAAGCAAGTGGATAGGACTGGCGAGCTTTGTTGGGCTGAATGGCCTGTTCTCGTCTAGATTGTTCTAATTCTAATTCTAATACTGTTCAGTGGATGCAGTGGATTCTTCATGATTGACAGGAGCCTGCTCAGCGCCCATTGCTCTCTGCCACGGATGTCAAACTATCCAGCTCCATGCCTATAATAGAGCCTGCCTTCCTCACCAGTTTGTCCAGTTTGCACAAAGAACATCTGTATAGCAGGGTGATGAGAAAGAAGCATCTGCACTCACGCCACAAGCAGAGTCACTTGTTATATGCAAATACTCATTTAGACAAGCCAGAATTTTGAAACAAAGTGCTTTGGACTGATGTGACAAAAATTGAGTTATTTGGTTATAACAAAAAGTGCTTTGCATGGCGGAAGAAGTACACCGCAATCCAAGAAAAACATCTGCTACCTATTGTCAAATTTGGTGGAGGTTCCATCATGCTGTGGGCCTGTGTGGCTAGTTCAGGGACTGGGGCCCTTGTTAAAGTCAAGGGTTGGACGAATTCAACCCAATATCAAAAAATCTTCAGAATAATGTTCAAGCATCAGTCATAAAGTTTAAGTTATGCAGGTGTTGGATATTCCAACAAGACAATGACCCAAAACAGTTCGAAATCTACAAAGGCATTCATGTAGAGGGAGAAGTACAATGTTCTGGAATGGCCGTCACAGTCCCCTGACTTGAATATCATAGAAAATCTATGGGATGATTTGAAGCAGACTGTCCATGCTCGGCAGCCATCAAATTTAACTGAACTGGAGAGATTTTGTATGGTCAAAATACATCCATCCAGAATCCAGACACTCATCAAATGCTATAGGAGGCATCTAGAGCAGGGGTTCTCAAACTCGGTCCTGGGGCCCACTGTGGCTGCAAGTTTTTGTTCCAACCAGCCTCTGTTTTTAAATTGGACTCCTATGCTAATTAAGTGAACTGTTGTTTCCCAGATTCCCTGTTTTGGGAACAATATACAAATTAGAAAACTAAGTTTGTTAAAAAAAAGTATTAAAATGTATTACGCAGTTATATGTATTTTTTTCTTTTTAACAGTATTTTCATCTTGATTGTCATTCTACTTTTCTAGGTGTTCTAATTGTTTAATTAATTCGTTATTTACTACGTTGTGAGGCTGACGCTAAAGTAGTTGCAGTGTTTCACAATTGAGTGTTGTTTGCTTGGGTTTCTGCTCTGCTTGTTTTTATTTGTCATTATTAAGATTCAATGAAGGGAGCAAACTGCACAGAGAAAGGACGAAATATAATAAAAAGAGAGTTAAGCATTTAAATCCATAGCAAAAACAGAAATATTTCTAAGTTTCTTATAAATGTAAAAATCATGCTGCTGTGCTTTTCTGAATGTAGAATAAAAGATAAATAATACTAGCTAATTAAATGAGATCAGTGCAATCAGGTGTTGTCACTGATTAGGAATCTGGTTGGAACAAAAACCTGCAGCCACAATGGGCCCCCAGGACCGAGTTTGAGAACCCCTGGTCTAGAGGCTGTTATATTTTCAAAAGGAAGCTCAACTAAGTATTGATGTAATATCTCTGTTGGGATGCCCAAATTTATTTTGTTATGATGCATATTGCATGTTTTCTGTTAATCCAATAAACTTAATGTCACTGCTGAAATACTACTGTTTCCATAAGGCATGTGTGGAACATGGCCCGGACACAACAACGGTTTGTCACCCAGCATACACATATTTATTGTATACAATATTTACAAGTCAAGTGCACAACCCAGTGCCTGCAGCACTGATCCCCCAAAGTCCAGGCCTCACTCTCCAGTGCCTTCCTTCCGGCTGCCTCCACTCCTCTCTCTCCAGACTCCAGTCCGCTTCCACCTGACTCTTGAATCCGGATGAAGGGAGGAGGCCCCTTTTATAGCAGCCCTGTGTGGCGGAAGTGCCGGCTGTGCACCCGGAAGTCCTCCGGGTGTCCCAAGTCTTCTTCCCCCCAGCACTTCCTGGTGTGACGGAAGTGCTGAGGTCCAGAGTTCCTTCCAAGCTCTGCACCCGTGGTCCCCAGTGCAACCAGGGCGGTCACCCCCTCGTGGTCTGGAGGACGCAAGCCCTCCTCCGGTCCTCCTGGGCATCCCAGCTGGGTACCACCCCCAGCCGCGTGCCACAGTGCCCCACTACCAGTGAAGGCTCGTCAGTCCGAGCAAGACATCCTGAGAGGGCAGTTCATCCTCGGAGTGGGTCCTACTACATATCCAGGGTCCAAGACGGCACTCTGGAACACACCACTTCGGCACCCCTTTGGCACCCCTTCTGAGGTCATTGCGCCCCTCTGGTCTGCGCTGCTCTCGCCTCCATAGTTCCCGCCAGCCGTGGTACTGCCCCATCACCGGTGGAGAGTCCTCCCGTGAAGCAGCCCGTGCCAGGAGGGCAGGTCCCCAACGGGGCAGGTCCTACAGCGCGTCGGGGCTCCGGTCCTGGAAAGAAACGAAAGAGAGGACCAGAAGCACAGCCTGTACACCAGCACTGGGCGTCCCTCCGATTTACATATGGGCAGCGCTCATCCCCCCCTAGCGGCACCCCGCGACTTGCCTGTTCGGCACCTCCTCCGCGGATTCCATGACCATCCATTCGCAAATAACGGGTCCGCTCTCACAGGTGGCTCCTCCACCTGCCCTGGGGTTTCCCTCTGGCTCCACAGAGGACGGCCCTTCACTGGACGTGCGCACCCAGCAGCATGCCCCTTCCTATCGGAGGAATCGGCATTCACCCCTCGATTCCTCCTTTTCCTCTTGGACGCGTTGACGGTCTGGGTCTGAGCATGGCAAACGCTCAAATCAAATCCCGTCTACGTCCCTACAGAACAAAGGGAGACTGACATGGGCTTGGAGCACAGGGCGATAGGACCCAGGGCACTCATTAGCCCTTGTCCTGCCAGCCCCTGCGATCTCTCCCTCCTCACCTCACACACAGCTCGCACTGCCGTGTCTGTTGTCGGAGAACCACCTACTCGATGCCGGTCATTTACATCAAGGCCAATTTCGGCGGATTCTCCTTTATGCTGTACGGGGATGGCTGTACTCACCTTCCCCACTGTACTCCTCTGGCCAAAGGCTGCGCACCCGGAAGCCTTCCGAGTGTCCCCAGTCTTCTTCCCCTCAGCACTTCCTGGTGTGGTGGAAGTGCTGAGGTCCAGGGTTCTTCAGGTACCAGGGCGCCCCCTAGCAGTGGCCACGGGCACCTACAGGGTTGAGCTTCCAAGCTCTGCACCCACGGTCCCCAGTGCAACCAGGGCGGTCGCCCCCTCGTGGTCTGAAGGAGGCGTACCACCCCCAGCCGCGTGCCACACATATCATATATTAAAGGGAAGTTGCTGCTTTGAAAGCTCAGCCAATAATAAACAAAAATCCAAAGAATTAAGAATTAATGAATTCCATTTCATATGACTGTATATATGATGTGTTTTTTTTCTTCTGTGTGTCAAATATGCATTCATAATTCTTGATGTGTTTTTAGCAATATGGATTACAATTTTAAATGTGTAGTGCTTGTTGCTTACCAAAACATACACAGTATAACACACATTAACAAATCTTTAACACAAATGTAACAAATATTCATAAGCTGTTTATTAAGAAGCTAACATGCTTAACATGATTATAAGTAAAAGATACATTTTGCTGTTAAGCTAACAAGCCTATTGTTTACTAAGCAGCAATTTCAAATTCTTCTTTATCTTTTCTTTTTCCAATTAAAAATGTAACCTGTTGCACTTATAACAAGCTCACTATCCAAACTGAAACTAAAAAGGCTTGAATTCATTAAAGAAGCTTTTCTTGCCATTTATCTAACTGCACACGACGACTTCCCCAATTCTTTTTTCTCAGTTTATTGCTCAACTTTCTTTAAAGTAAAGGCTAATATTCTAATCGCCTTTTCCTTTCTGGTATACAGAAGACTCCGTACTGCTAAAACAAACCTTGACTTTCTGCTCTTTGTTTATGCTACAGGAAGCTTGCTCCAAAAAAAAAAGAAGTTACTAACTCTACTACAATAATACCTTGTGTAAAGGAGCACTGCAACTAAATTACCAGAATGCTTAGAAAAGCAGGGGATGAAACAATTGGCTTTTGTTATTGTTCATATTACCAATCACGATCAAGTCTTTTTTAGTGAAACTCATCCGATTTATATCAACTACCAATCGACTGGAGTATCCCTAGTTTCTATTCCAACAAATAACAAGTTATACAGTGTCACACATGTGTGCATGGGAGGCAGCTAGAGGGACCAATTAAAGGTAATTCTGCAGCAGGCCTGGGGCCAGTGGGGTGCACTAATCTTTCCTCTGATATTTCTGCAAATCAAGGATGGGAAATTCTGCTTGAGTCTGGCTCTGAAGACGTAACTTCTAGTTCCAGTCACAAGAATACCACCTCTGGCTCCGGACCCAAGATGTCACTTCCTGTTCCAGCCCCGAGAACGCATGTCTGGTTATAGCCCCCAGATGACATCATTTTACTGACCTACTATAAAAGCCAGACTACCTTCACATGTACTCAGTTCTGTTTTGGACTGAAAACTGTTCACAGCTCTGCTTGTATTTACCCTTTTGCAGCGAGGGATTAAGTATATGGGTGGCTGCCTCATACCTTTTTCTGTGTGTTAAGACTAATTATTTCACAACAGATATTGTACACATTTCCATTTGTCTGTTATTTAATAATTTTATTTCCTAATGTGTCAATTTAACAATCATATAGGGTCTATGTGGAAGACTTAAATATATGCAATATCTGTATAACCTTTTCAGTCAGTCAGTCAGTCAATCATTTTCCAACCCGCTATATCCTAACACAAGGTCACGGGGGTCTGCTGGAGCCAATCCCAGCCAACACAGGGCACAAGGCAGGAACAAATCCCTGGGCAGGGCGCCAGCCCACTGCAGGGCATGCATAACCTTTGATTTGTTGATTTGAAAACTGCCAGTAGGAGTTAACAACATTTCCTGAGCTATCTTCTCTGGGTCAGATGTTAGTAAATAATTTGAAACTTTGAAGTCTCAATAATCTTTTCTAATGTACAGATATGAAATTAAGTCGCCTCATTTATTGCTTAATACATTAGAAGAGCTTTGCAACTATTGGGGAGGATAAGATTTTTTTTTCTCATACGTACAGTATGTAGATTTTCTGTTGAAATGTTAACTTGGATAACTTTGTATGATGATTTGTGCTATGTTTTACTTTAAGGTACAGACCAGTAGCCATAACATACAACACTGGAATCAATTTTGTGTGTTCTCACCACTTATCCATGAAGAATTGATAAGAAAAAAGAGCTAAACAACCCTGGTAGTGGAGATGTGGTGGCTTTCATATCTGAATAACTATTTATTGTATTACTTTGACAGGAATCATCAATGCTGAAGAACATCACAAGTACAAGTCATTGGGTAAACAAAGACAAAGAACTATATACAGGAAAAATATGTGAGACTTCAGTACTTGAAACTAAGCATAAAGATACAATGGATGCAAGTACTAAGGCAGAATTCCAAAAACTGTGGGGATGAGGAAAAAAGGGAAAAGTTTAAAGTCTTTTATATACGTCTCAAAAAAATTAAAGGAATACTTAATCATAGTCTTACACTAAGTTAACTAAACTTTAGGGATATCAATATGTCCAGGTAAGAAGCATTGTGAATCAACTTGACCTGCTTTGGTGTAAGTGAAAATGACAACAGGTGCACTGGAGAGGCAACAGCAAAAAATCCCCGAAAAAAAGAATGATTTTGTATGTGGTGACCACAGGAGGTTGCTCTCTCCTTAGCCTACTTCACCGATTCTTTCCTAGTTTTGTGTTTTGCTACTATCACTACTGGTAGCATGAAGCGGCACCTGCAGCTGATTCACGTTGCACAGATCGATCTATCTATCTGTCTATCTATCTATCTATTCTGATCACTTCTTTTCAATCATTCTGGAACTCTCTAGATCAGTGACGTGCCTCTAATTTCTTCTCTCACTTTTAAGTACTGTCTCCAATGGCTAAAGTTTAAAGCTGGCTTCCGGCTAAAATGTTCAAATGCCTCAGTTACAATGACTAAGCAGCCACTTGCACTGTTGATCAATCCATTCCAGTCACGCTTTGTATGGGAGGTATTTTCTGCAAAAATGAAAATGAAAATTATAGATAAAACTGCAATTTTTCCTTTGCAAATTCATTTTCAAAGTCAGCACGCAAAAATGCTGCAAAAATTAAAATGAAAATGGAATAACCCCAATTG
Organism: Polypterus senegalus; assembly: GCF_016835505.1. Lineage (NCBI taxonomy): Eukaryota > Metazoa > Chordata > Cladistia > Polypteriformes > Polypteridae > Polypterus > Polypterus senegalus. The sequence goes on from NW_024385350.1 coordinate 55,913, forward strand.
CAATTTCACTTTCAGCCTGAATGAAACTGCAAAAATGAAAAGTAAAAAGCATTTCCACTTTGCATTTCCATTTTCAAGTTCTCAACATGCAAATAGTAAAGGTCTATGGGCCTGGGCTTTGTACCTTGATTTCACACAATTCTTGGTCCTTCATTGCTGTAGAACCACATTGATCGATAGTATACTTCTCACTTCAACTGTGTTTAATTCACGTGATTTCAATCTTTTCACCCCCGTACTGCAAGCTTCACAGCGAAACTGTCTCACAAAATCCGAAAATCATCCATATTGTAGTACTGAATTAATTAAGGTGCAATTTAATTAATCATAATGGCTCTTCAGCGGAGGTGCTGGAGAGCCTTGAGGCTCAGATCTGTAGATCTGTAAACTGCAGTGCCATTTGCAGCAGCAGTAAAGGGATGGAGACAGCTGAGAAGTTGACACCTGGGCAGCTCCATCACCACTTCTCCATCTGCTAATGTCCATTTTTGCAGGTGCACAGACACCGTTGGAGCTTCAGGCTCATGAAGCTGGAGAAAAGTGTGAAACATCGACTTGCCACTGACCCCAAGTGAGCAGTGAGAAACAGTGCCAATGGTAAAAATGCTCAAGCAAAGGACAAGGCAAACCATAGATGTGTTGTGAAGAGGCAGTGAAGGGAGAGCATCAAAGCTGATGACCTGGAACGCAGTTTTCCACACCATCTCCATCTCCACACCATGAAGTTTGCCTGCTTGCCTTGAACACATCTGCTACAAAAAACAACAGAATAGCATTTAACATCCCAGTTGTGGCACCTACCAGTGCAGCAAGGAATATCCCTGCTGCGCCATCTGACAACACAGCACTCCCAAACCATGCTGATGTGCCCTCAACAACGGCTGCATGACGGAAATGGGAAAAAAGACCACCCAGCTGTTTCAACGAATTTGGGCATTGAGACTTTTATTTTTCATTTTTGCAGCTTCTTGTAGTTCAAACTGAAAATGAAATTGCAAATGGGGTTATTTCATTTTCATTTTAATTTCTGCAGCATTTTTGCATTCAGACTTTGAAAATGAAACTGCAAAAAAGAGATTGCATTTTAATTTTATAATTTCCATTTTTGCAGAAAGTACCTACCATATGCTTTCATGGGAATTATTAAAAAAATATTTTTGTCCAAGCATGGATAAATTCTAATCACAAGCATCAGAACCTTATAGATTATGCTGATCACAACATGTATCGCACACTCCCACTGGAAATCTGTTACCTAGGCAACAGTTGATTCTCCTGCCACAAAGCATCACTCATGAACTTTTGAAAAATGGCATCATAGGAAGATGATAATGGTATTTAATTTTTAAAGGAAGGGATATAGCAAAAACCTAATGTAAAAATTGGATTCCCTGGGTAAAATAAACCCAGTTTATCTGCATGGACATCAAAGTACAAAGAGATAGGTAAAAAAAATTAATCTCTATGGATGTGTTGCAAAATAAGAGCAGCAACTTGTGAATTCTTGTGAAGAATTGCAGGGTGCTTAGCCCCTTCTGGTATAGCAGTTTTGCTGAGTCTGCCTCCAACTTTAAGGATTCCACTTTGCAAGACTGGATAAAGTTTGTAAATTTGGCTATTTTTCTTTACATGGTGATTTTTGTATTGTATTGACTGAGGTGAATAAGCTCCTTTTCTGCTTTAGACAAGTCTTCTAAAGAAAGTGGTTTTAACTTCATTGTTGTTTTATATTCCTTTACATGTTTTGTGATCAGTGTTTTTGTCTTTCTGGAATGTATTCAGATTGGCTGACCATATATTGAAATGACTTTCTTTCATCTTTCAGATGCAGTACCATTTCTTTCAAATTAAGGAACCTTGCTACTGCTTTCTTCAGACTTTCAGCCTTTTCAGCCATTCAGGGTAGCAGCCTATATGTTATTTTACTGTTTTGGTTTTATCTTCCACACTTGTGGAGTTTAGTACACAGCCTTTGATGTCTGCATCATCATTAATAAGCATTTGCCCTTTATCAGGTCATTTTGCCATTGGTGTTCTGGCTTTAACAGGAACTTTGAGCCTTGAATCCATGTCTTTCTTTTGAAGAAGCCTTCTATGGTCAATCCTCTTGATGCCTGATCTGCTGGATTTAGAGCAATAGTGACATATCTGCATTGTGAGGTCTGTGTGTGCTCCCTTACCACTGTAACTCTGTTGGCAACAAAGGTTTTGTACTGAGCACTTTCATTTGCAATGTACCTTAGTACGGTGGTGTTGTCAGTCCAAAAGGTGGACTCTTGCAGGAGAATTTGCAGTTCATGTTTCAGAATCTTATCTGTTTTGACTGCTACCACAGCTGCTGTTAATTCTAACCTTAGTGACAGGGTTCAGTAGTGCCACTCTTGACATCCTCATTAAAAATGAAGAATGTCTCTCATCTTCAGAAGCATCTCCAAAATGATGCACTTGTCCAGACATTATGTGACCAAACCCAGGCAGTTTAGTGCATCTGCTTACATTGTAATCCACAAGTAGCTGCAAATTGTCCATCCATTTTTTCTACTACTGGACATATTTAACTTCCTCTTCTTCATCCCATCCATATTTAACTTACATAGTTCCCTTAAAATCAGTTTAGCAGGCATTATAAACTGGTGCTAAAAATCTAAGTGTATCATATACTGAACTGACCACTGACAGAATATCACGTCTTAAAGCAGGCTTATCTTGCAGCTGTGTGAACCATTGAATGCCTAGGGCTCTCACAGTTGGTAACACATCATGGCTTAAGTCTAAGTCTTTTTGTTCAATAACCCTGTCTTTTTCAGATATGCACAATAAAACCGTTTGGCTGTTACCCATTTAGTCAAGTGAAATCCTACTTCAAAACTCAGGACTTGAAGATCTTTGGCCAATTTTATGGCTTGCACATCTGTAGCAACTGACTTTACACAGTCATTAGCATAGAAATTGTGAAGCATAGTGTTAATTTCTAATGCAGATGTTTTACATAACTGGGTGAAGAAGTAGCACCAAAAAGGTGTAAAGTCATTTTGTATTTCTCTAGTCCATCATTTAGGTTACCTTCAGGCCACCACAGGAAATGAAGAAGATCAGAATCTTCATCTGGAAATTTTACTTGGTAAAACATTGATTTAATATCTGCCATTAATGCAACGGGATGCTCTCTGAATCTTGTAAGAACTCCAATGAGAGTATTAGTTAAGTCAAGTCCTTTCAGCAACTGTTCATTCAGTGAGAACCCTTAGTAAGTGGCTGTACAGTCACAAACAACTCTAATTTTACTTTTGTTTGGATGATATACTCTGTGGTGAGAGATGTACCACACTCTCTTCTTTGAATGACAGCTGTTCTGTGTGTACCTTAACAGCATATCCGTTATCCTTTAAAATGTCTTTCATAAAAATTTTGTAGTCCTCGTGGAATGTTAGGATGTTTTTAAGTTTTCTTTTGAGGCCAATAGCATGTTGTTATGCAATGCAATGATTGTTTAGCATTTTAAGTGTCTCATCTTTAAAAGGCAGATTAATGCAATAGTGTGGTAGATGCAAATCTCTGAGGTAAGACCATCTGATTATATCCTCTTGCATTGGGATGTTCTCCCTTTTCACTGGTTCAATGTGTAAACCTCAGGCTATTCAATAAATATGTTTTCTTCTACCCCAAAAACTTGTAACTCTGATAAAACAGAATATTTTACTAGTTTCTGATTATTTACTTTGTTCCTTTCTGCAGTTCTGACACAGACTTAAACCTTTCTTCCAGGAAAATGTAATTTCTCTTGCAGGCTTTCTGTGCAGAATATAGCTGTACTGCCAGAGTTTATTAGAGCATACGTTTCTACACATCTTTCGCTTATTTTAGATTTAACTTTGACTGGGACCACAGCTACACTTTTTACTGGGCCCAGTAGCAGTGTATGTTTTTAATGGTTCAACAAAGACATATGAAGAAGAAAAAATCTTCTTTTCCCAACTTAGCACAATACAATACAATTTATTTTTTTTATAATCAAAAATCACACAAGGAGTGCCGCAATGGGCCTTAACAGACGCTGTCTTTTGACGAGCCTCCCAGCCTTGACTCTCTAAGAAGACAAGAAAAAACTCCCAAAAAAAACCTTTGTTGGAAAAAAAATGGAAGAAATATCGGTAAAGGCAATTCGAAGAGAGACCGCTTCCCAAGTAGGTTGGGAGTGCAGTGGGTGTGAAAAAGAGAGGGGTAAATACAATACAATACATAGAACAAAACACAAGTAATCCTCAATACAATATAATAGTACAATAGTAATATTACAAGTACAGAGCAAACTGCAAGAGTAGATGAAATCACATAATATGATTCAGATTGGTTCAGAGTTCTGGAGACCTCATCCA
>NW_024385351.1:0-24879 GCF_016835505.1 Polypterus senegalus
TTCTGTAAAAACTATGTCAGCAGATGTGTTTCAAGTGGTTTCACAACATAGAAGTTAAGACTCATTGAGTTTCACTCAACTTCAGTTTTTGTCCATTGCAAGTTAATGGGGATTTCAAAAGTTGAGTTTGAGATGTTGAAGTGCACTTTGAAAAACAGTTGGGAAACCATCCAAACAGTTCTTAACCATAAGGGTACTGGGATTTCATCATTTAGAACTGCTTTTACCAGAGTATTTTGACTTTACACAGAGTTAGAGTTGAAGGTAACCTGAATTCACCATAACGCGCTTCAGGGCCTGAAAATCAACTTTGTGTACACATGTGTGACGCCTTGTTTTCCACCAGGAAACTGTTCAAAACAGTTCATTTCTGTAAAAACTATGTCGCAGATGTGTTTCAAGTGGTTTCACAACATAGAAGTTAAGACTCATTGAGTTTCACTCAACTTCAGTTTTTGTCCATTGCAAGTTAATGGGGATTTCAAAAGTGAGTTTGAGATGTGAAGTGCACTTTGAAAAACAGTTGGGAAACCATCCAAACAGTTCTTAACCATAAGGGTACTGGGGATTTCATCATTTAGAACTGTTTTACCAGAGTATTTTGACTTTACACAGCGTTAGAGTTGAAGGTAACCTTATTTCACCATAACGCTTCAGGGCCTGAAAATAACTTTGTGTACACATGTGTGACGCCTTGTTTTCCACCAGGAAACTGTTCAAAACAGTTCATTTCTGTAAAAACTATGTCGCAGATGTGTTTCAAGTGGTTTCACAACATAGAAGTTAAGACTCATTGAGTTTCACTCAACTTCAGTTTTTGCCCAATGCAACTAATAGGGATTTCAAAAGTGAGTTTGAGATGTTGAAGTGCACTTTGAAAACAGTTGGGAAACCATCCAAACAGTTCTTAACCATAAGGGTACTGGGGATTTCATCATTTAGAACTGCTTTTACCAGAGTATTTTGACTTTCCACAGAGTTAGAGTTGAAGGTAACCTTATTTCACCATAACGCTTTCAGGGCCTGAAAACAACTTTGTGTACACATGTGTGACGCCTTGTTTTCCACCAGGAAACTGTTCAAAACAGTTCATTTCTGTAAAAAACTAGGTCGCAGATGTGTTTCAAGTGGTTTCACAACATAGAAGTTAAGACTCATTGAGTTTCACTCAACTTCAGTTTTTGCCCAATGCAAGTTAATGGGGATTTCAAAAGTGAGTTTGAGATGTTGAAGTGCACTTTGAAAACAGTTGGGAAACCATCCAAACAGTTCTTAACCATAAGGGTACTGGGGATTTCATCATTTAGAACTGTTTTACCAGAGTATTTTGACTTTACACAGCGTTAGAGTTGAAGGTAACCTTATTTCACCATAACGCGCTTCAGGGCCTGAAAATCACTTTGTGTACACATGTGTGACGCCTTGTTTTCCACCAGGAAACTGTTCAAAACAGTTCATTTCTGTAAAAACTATGTCGCAGATGTGTTTCAAGTGGTTTCACAACATAGAAGTTAAGACTCATTGAGTTTCACTCAACTTCAGTTTTGCCCAATGCAAGTCAATAGGATTTCAAAAGTGAGTTTGAGATGTTGAAGTGCACTTTGAAAAACAGTTGGGAAACCATCCAAACAGTTCTTAACCATAAGGGTACTGGGGATTTCATCATTTAGAACTGCTTTTACCAGAGTATTTTGACTTTACACAGCGTTAGAGTTGAAGGTAACCTTATTTCACCATAACGCTTTCAGGGCCTGAAAATAACTTTGTGTACACATGTGTGACGCCTTGTTTTCCACCAGGAAACTGTTCAAAACAGTTCATTTCTGTAAAAACTATGTCGCAGATGTGTTTCAAGTGGTTTCACAACATAGAAGTTAAGACTCATTGAGTTTCACTCAACTTCAGTTTTGCCCAATGCAAGTCAATAGGATTTCAAAAGTGAGTTTGAGATGTTGAAGTGCACTTTGAAAACAGTTGGGAAACCATCCAAACAGTTCTTAACCATAAGGGTACTGGGGATTTCATCATTTAGAACTGTTTTACCAGAGTATTTTGACTTTACACAGAGTTAGAGTTGAAGGTAACCTTATTTCACCATAACGCGCTTCAGGGCCTGAAAATCACTTTGTGTACACATGTGTGACGCCTTGTTTTCCACCAGGAAACTGTTCAAAACAGTTCATTTCTGTAAAAACTATGTCGCAGATGTGTTTCAAGTGGTTTCACAACATAGAAGTTAAGACTCATTGAGTTTCACTCAACTTCAGTTTTGCCCAATGCAACTTAATGGGGATTTCAAAAGTGAGTTTGAGATGTTGAAGTGCACTTTGAAAAACAGTTGGGAAACCATCCAAACAGTTCTTAACCATAAGGGTACTGGGGATTTCATCATTTAGAACTGCTTTTACCAGAGTATTTTGACTTTACACAGCGTTAGAGTTGAAGGTAACCTTATTTCACCATAACGCTTCAGGGCCTGAAAATCACTTTGTGTACACATGTGTGACGCCTTGTTTTCCACCAGGAAACTGTTCAAAACAGTTCATTTCTGTAAAAACTATGTCGCAGATGTGTTTCAAGTGGTTTCACAACATAGAAGTTAAGACTCATTGAGTTTCACTCAACTTCAGTTTTTGCCCAATGCAAGTCAAAGGGATTTCAAAAGTGAGTTTGAGATGTTGAAGTGCACTTTGAAAAACAGTTGGGAAACCATCCAAACAGTTCTTAACCATAAGGGTACTGGGGATTTCATCATTTAGAACTGCTTTTACCAGAGTATTTTGACTTTACACAGAGTTAGAGTTGAAGGTAACCTTATTTCACCATAACGCTTTCAGGGCCTGAAAATAACTTTGTGTACACATGTGTGACGCCTTGTTTTCCACCAGGAAACTGTTCAAAACAGTTCATTTCTGTAAAAACTATGTCGCAGATGTGTTTCAAGTGGTTTCACAACATAGAAGTTAAGACTCATTGAGTTTCACTCAACTTCAGTTTTGCCCAATGCAAGTCAATAGGATTTCAAAAGTGAGTTTGAGATGTTGAAGTGCACTTTGAAAACAGTTGGGAAACCATCCAAACAGTTCTTAACCATAAGGGTACTGGGGATTTCATCATTTAGAACTGCTTTTACCAGAGTATTTTGACTTTACACAGAGTTACAGTTGAAGGTAACCTATTTCACCATAACGCTTTCAGGGCCTGAAAAACTTTGTGTACACATGTGTGACGCCTTGTTTTCCACCAGGAAACTGTTCAAAACAGTTCATTTCTGTAAAAACTATGTCGCAGATGTGTGTCAAGTGGTTTCACAACATAGAAGTTAAGACTCATTGAGTTTCACTCAACTTCAGTTTTTGTCCAATGCAAGTTAATGGGATTTCAAAAGTGAGTTTGAGATGTTGAAGTGCACTTTGAAAAACAGTTGGGAAACCATCCAAACAGTTCTTAACCATAAGGGTACTGGGGATTTCATCATTTAGAACTGTTTTACCAGAGTATTTTGACTTTACACAGCGTTAGAGTTGAAGGTAACCTTATTTCACCATAACGCTTCAGGGCCTGAAATTCACTTTGTGTACACATGTGTGACGCCTTGTTTTCCACCAGGAAACTGTTCAAAACAGTTCATTTCTGTAAAAACTATGTCGCAGATGTGTTTCAAGTGGTTTCACAACATAGAAGTTAAGACTCATTGAGTTTCACTCAACTTCAGTTTTTGCCCAATGCAACTCAATGGGATTTCAAAAGTGAGTTTGAGATGTTGAAGTGCACTTTGAAAACAGTTGGGAAACCATCCAAACAGTTCTTAACCATAAGGGTACTGGGGATTTCATCATTTAGAACTGCTTTTACCAGAGTATTTTGACTTTACACAGAGTTAGAGTTGAAGGTAAACTTATTTCACCATAACACTTTTCAGGGCCTGAAAATAACTTTGTGTACACATGTGTGACGCCTTGTTTTCCACCAGGAAACTGTTCAAAACAGTTCATTTCGGTAAAAAACTATGTCGCAGAAGTGTTTCAAGTGGTTTCACAACATAGAAGTTAAGACTCATTGAGTTTCACTCAACTTCAGTTTTGCCCAATGCAAGTTAATGGGATTTCAAAAGTGAGTTTGAGATGTTGAAGTGCACTTTGAAAACAGTTGGGAAACCATCCAAACAGTTCTTAACCATAAGGGTACTGGGGATTTCATCATTTAGAACTGCTTTTACCAGAGTATTTTGACTTTACACAGCGTTAGAGTTGAAGGTAACCTTATTTCACCATAACGCTTTCAGGGCCTGAAAATAACTTTGTGTACACATGTGTGACGCCTTGTTTTCCACCAGGAAACTGTTCAAAACAGTTCATTTCTGTAAAAACTATGTCGCAGATGTGTTTCAAGTGGTTTCACAACATAGAAGTTAAGACTCATTGAGTTTCACTCAACTTCAGTTTTTGCCCAATGCAAGTCAATGGGATTTCAAAAGTGAGTTTGAGATGTTGAAGTGCACTTTGAAAACAGTTGGGAAACCATCCAAACAGTTCTTAACCATAAGGGTACTGGGGATTTCATCATTTAGAACTGCTTTTACCAGAGTATTTTGACTTTACACAGCGTTAGAGTTGAAGGTAACCTTATTTCACCATAACGCGCTTCAGGGCCTGAAAATCACTTTGTGTACACATGTGTGACGCCTTGTTTTCCACCAGGAAACTGTTCAAAACAGTTCATTTCTGTAAAAACTATGTCGCAGATGTGTTTCAAGTGGTTTCACAACATAGAAGTTAAGACTCATTGAGTTTCACTCAACTTCAGTTTTTGCCCAATGCAAGTTAATGGGGATTTCAAAAGTGAGTTTGAGATGTTGAAGTGCACTTTGAAAAACAGTTGGGAAACCATCCAAACAGTTCTTAACCATAAGGGTACTGGGGATTTCATCATTTAGAACTGCTTTTACCAGAGTATTTTGACTTTACACAGCGTTAGAGTTGAAGGTAACCTTATTTCACCATAACGCGCTTCAGGGCCTGAAAATCACTTTGTGTACACATGTGTGACGCCTTGTTTTCCACCAGGAAACTGTTCAAAACAGTTCATTTCTGTAAAAACTATGTCGCAGATGTGTTTCAAGTGGTTTCACAACATAGAACTTAAGACTCATTGAGTTTCACTCAACTTCAGTTTTTGCCCAATGCAAGTCAATAGGATTTCAAAAGTGAGTTTGAGATGTTGAAGTGCACTTTGAAAACAGTTGGGAAACCATCCAAACAGTTCTTAACCATAAGGGTACTGGGGATTTCATCATTTAGAACTGCTTTTACCAGAGTATTTTGACTTTACACAGAGTTAGAGTTGAAGGTAACCTTATTTCACCATAACGCTTTCAGGGCCTGAAAATAACTTTGTGTACACATGTGTGACGCCTTGTTTTCCACCAGGAAACTGTTCAAAACAGTTCATTTCTGTAAAAACTATGTCGCAGATGTGTTTCAAGTGGTTTCACAACATAGAAGTTAAGACTCATTGAGTTTCACTCAACTTCAGTTTTGCCCAATGCAAGTTAATGGGATTTCAAAAGTGAGTTTGAGATGTTGAAGTGCACTTTGAAAACAGTTGGGAAACCATCCAAACAGTTCTTAACCATAAGGGTACTGGGGATTTCATCATTTAGAACTGCTTTTACCAGAGTATTTTGACTTTACACAGCGTTAGAGTTGAAGGTAACCTTATTTCACCATAACGCTTTCAGGGCCTGAAAATCACTTTGTGTACACATGTGTGACGCCTTGTTTTCCACCAGGAAACTGTTCAAAACAGTTCATTTCTGTAAAAACTATGTCGCAGATGTGTTTCAAGTGGTTTCACAACATAGAAGTTAAGACTCATTGAATTTCACTCAACTTCAGTTTTGCCCAATGCAACTCAATAGGGATTTCAAAAGTGAGTTTGAGATGTTGAAGTGCACTTTGAAAACAGTTGGGAAACCATCCAAACAGTTCTTAACCATAAGGGTACTGGGGATTTCATCATTTAGAACTGCTTTTACCAGAGTATTTTGACTTTACACAGCGTTAGAGTTGAAGGTAACCTATATCACCATAACGCTTTCAGGGCCTGAAAATCACTTTGTGTACACATGTGTGACGCCTTGTTTTCCACCAGGAAACTGTTCAAAACAGTTCATTTCTGTAAAAACTATGTCGCAGATGTGTTTCAAGTGGTTTCACAACATAGAAGTTAAGACTCATTGAGTTTCACTCAACTTCAGTTTTGCCCAATGCAAGTTAATAGGGATTTCAAAAGTGAGTTTGAGATGTTGAAGTGCACTTTGAAAACAGTTGGGAAACCATCCAAACAGTTCTTAACCATAAGGGTACTGGGGATTTCATCATTTAGAACTGCTTTTACCAGAGTATTTTGACTTTACACAGCGTTAGAGTTGAAGGTAACCTTATTTCACCATAACGCGCTTCAGGGCCTGAAAATAACTTTGTGTACACATGTGTGACGCCTTGTTTTCCACCAGGAAACTGTTCAAAACAGTTCATTTCTGTAAAAACTATGTCGCAGATGTGTTTCAAGTGGTTTCACAACATAGAAGTTAAGACTCATTGAGTTTCACTCAACTTCAGTTTTGCCCAATGCAAGTCAATGGGGATTTCAAAAGTGAGTTTGAGATGTTGAAGTGCACTTTGAAAACAGTTGGGAAACCATCCAAACAGTTCTTAACCATAAGGGTACTGGGGATTTCATCATTTAGAACTGCTTTTACCAGAGTATTTTGACTTTACACAGAGTTAGAGTTGAAGGTAACCTTATTTCACCATAACGCTTTCAGGGCCTGAAAATAACTTTGTGTACACATGTGTGACGCCTTGTTTTCCACCAGGAAACTGTTCAAAACAGTTCATTTCTGTAAAAACTATGTCGCAGATGTGTTTCAAGTGGTTTCACAACATAGAAGTTAAGACTCATTGAGTTTCACTCAACTTCAGTTTTGCCCAATGCAAGTTAATGGGGATTTCAAAAGTGAGTTTGAGATGTTGAAGTGCACTTTGAAAACAGTTGGGAAACCATCCAAACAGTTCTTAACCATAAGGGTACTGGGGATTTCATCATTTAGAACTGCTTTTACCAGAGTATTTTGACTTTACACAGCGTTAGAGTTGAAGGTAACCTTATTTCACCATAACGCTTCAGGGCCTGAAAATCACTTTGTGTACACATGTGTGACGCCTTGTTTTCCACCAGGAAACTGTTCAAAACAGTTCATTTCTGTAAAAACTATGTCGCAGATGTGTTTCAAGTGGTTTCACAACATAGAAGTTAAGACTCATTGAGTTTCACTCAACTTCAGTTTTGCCCAATGCAAGTCAATGGGGATTTCAAAAGTGAGTTTGAGATGTTGAAGTGCACTTTGAAAACAGTTGGGAAACCATCCAAACAGTTCTTAACCATAAGGGTACTGGGGATTTCATCATTTAGAACTGCTTTTACCAGAGTATTTTGACTTTACACAGCGTTAGAGTTGAAGGTAACCTTATTTCACCATAACGCGCTTCAGGGCCTGAAAATCACTTTGTGTACACATGTGTGACGCCTTGTTTTCCACCAGGAAACTGTTCAAAACAGTTCATTTCTGTAAAAACTATGTCGCAGATGTGTTTCAAGTGGTTTCACAACATAGAAGTTAAGACTCATTGAGTTTCACTCAACTTCAGTTTTGCCCAATGCAAGTTAATGGGATTTCAAAAGTGAGTTTGAGATGTTGAAGTGCACTTTGAAAACAGTTGGGAAACCATCCAAACAGTTCTTAACCATAAGGGTACTGGGGATTTCATCATTTAGAACTGCTTTTACCAGAGTATTTTGACTTTACACAGAGTTAGAGTTGAAGGTAACCTTATTTCACCATAACGCTTTTCAGGGCCTGAAAACAACTTTGTGTACACATGTGTGACGCCTTGTTTTCCACCAGGAAACTGTTCAAAACAGTTCATTTCTGTAAAAACTATGTCGCAGATGTGTTTCAAGTGGTTTCACAACATAGAAGTTAAGACTCATTGAGTTTCACTCAACTTCAGTTTTTGTCCAATGCAAGTTAATGGGGATTTCAAAAGTGAGTTTGAGATGTTGAAGTGCACTTTGAAAACAGTTGGGAAACCATCCAAACAGTTCTTAACCATAAGGGTACTGGGGATTTCATCATTTAGAACTGCTTTTACCAGAGTATTTTGACTTTACACAGCGTTAGAGTTGAAGGTAACCTTATTTCACCATAACGCGCTTCAGGGCCTGAAAATCACTTTGTGTACACATGTGTGACGCCTTGTTTTCCACCAGGAAACTGTTCAAAACAGTTCATTTCTGTAAAAACTATGTCGCAGATGTGTTTCAAGTGGTTTCACAACATAGAAGTTAAGACTCATTGAGTTTCACTCAACTTCAGTTTTGCCCAATGCAACTCAATAGGATTTCAAAAGTGAGTTTGAGATGTTGAAGTGCACTTTGAAAACAGTTGGGAAACCATCCAAACAGTTCTTAACCATAAGGGTACTGGGGATTTCATCATTTAGAACTGCTTTTACCAGAGTATTTTGACTTTACACAGAGTTAGAGTTAAAGGTAAACTTATTTCACCATAACGCTTCAGGGCCTGAAAATCACTTTGTGTACACATGTGTGACGCCTTGTTTTCCACCAGGAAACTGTTCAAAACAGTTCATTTCTGTAAAAACTATGTCGCAGATGTGTTTCAAGTGGTTTCACAACATAGAAGTTAAGACTCATTGAGTTTCACTCAACTTCAGTTTTGCCCAATGCAAGTCAATGGGATTTCAAAAGTGAGTTTGAGATGTTGAAGTGCACTTTGAAAACAGTTGGGAAACCATCCAAACAGTTCTTAACCATAAGGGTACTGGGGATTTCATCATTTAGAACTGCTTTTACCAGAGTATTTTGACTTTACACAGCGTTAGAGTTGAAGGTAACCTTATTTCACCATAACGCGATTCAGGGCCTGAAAATCACTTTGTGTACACATGTGTGACGCCTTGTTTTCCACCAGGAAACTGTTCAAAACAGTTCATTTCTGTAAAAACTATGTCGCAGATGTGTTTCAAGTGGTTTCACAACATAGAAGTTAAGACTCATTGAGTTTCACTCAACTTCAGTTTTGCCCAATGCAAGTTAATGGGGATTTCAAAAGTGAGTTTGAGATGTTGAAGTGCACTTTGAAAACAGTTGGGAAACCATCCAAACAGTTCTTAACCATAAGGGTACTGGGGATTTCATCATTTAGAACTGCTTTTACCAGAGTATTTTGACTTTACACAGCGTTAGAGTTGAAGGTAACCTTATTTCACCATAACGCTTTCAGGGCCTGAAAATCACTTTGTGTACACATGTGTGACGCCTTGTTTTCCACCAGGAAACTGTTCAAAACAGTTCATTTCTGTAAAAACTATGTCGCAGATGTGTTTCAAGTGGTTTCACAACATAGAAGTTAAGACTCATTGAGTTTCACTCAACTTCAGTTTTTGCCCAATGCAAGTTAATGGGGATTTCAAAAGTGAGTTTGAGATGTTGAAGTGCACTTTGAAAACAGTTGGGAAACCATCCAAACAGTTCTTAACCATAAGGGTACTGGGGATTTCATCATTTAGAACTGTTTTACCAGAGTATTTTGACTTTACACAGCGTTAGAGTTGAAGGTAACCTTATTTCACCATAACGCGCTTCAGGGCCTGAAAATCACTTTGTGTACACATGTGTGACGCCTTGTTTTCCACCAGGAAACTGTTCAAAACAGTTCATTTCTGTAAAAACTATGTCGCAGATGTGTTTCAAGTGGTTTCACAACATAGCAGTTAAGACTCATTGAGTTTCACTCAACTTCAGTTTTTGCCCAATGCAACTCAATAGGATTTCAAAAGTGAGTTTGAGATGTTGAAGTGCACTTTGAAAAACAGTTGGGAAACCATCCAAACAGTTCTTAACCATAAGGGTACTGGGGATTTCATCATTTAGAACTGCTTTTACCAGAGTATTTTGACTTTACACAGCGTTAGAGTTGAAGGTAACCTTATTTCACCATAACGCGCTTCAGGGCCTGAAAACAACTTTGTGTACACATGTGTGACGCCTTGTTTTCCACCAGGAAACTGTTCAAAACAGTTCATTTCTGTAAAAACTATGTCGCAGATGTGTTTCAAGTGGTTTCACAACATAGCAGTTAAGACTCATTGAGTTTCACTCAACTTCAGTTTTTGCCCAATGCAAGTCAAGGGATTTCAAAAGTGAGTTTGAGATGTTGAAGTGCACTTTGAAAACAGTTGGGAAACCATCCAAACAGTTCTTAACCATAAGGGTACTGGGGATTTCATCATTTAGAACTGCTTTTACCAGAGTATTTTGACTTTACACAGCGTTAGAGTTGAAGGTAACCTTATTTCACCATAAACGCTTCAGGGCCTGAAAATAACTTTGTGTACACATGTGTGACGCCTTGTTTTCCACCAGGAAACTGTTCAAAACAGTTCATTTCTGTAAAAAACTATGTCGCAGATGTGTTTCAAGTGGTTTCACAACATAGAAGTTAAGACTCATTGAGTTTCACTCAACTTCAGTTTTGCCCAATGCAAGTTAATGGGGATTTCAAAAGTGAGTTTGAGATGTTGAAGTGCACTTTGAAAAACAGTTGGGAAACCATCCAAACAGTTCTTAACCATAAGGGTACTGGGGATTTCATCATTTAGAACTGTTTTACCAGAGTATTTTGACTTTACACAGCGTTAGAGTTGAAGGTAACCTTATTTCACCATAACGCTTCAGGGCCTGAAAATCACTTTGTGTACACATGTGTGACGCCTTGTTTTCCACCAGGAAACTGTTCAAAACAGTTCATTTCTGTAAAAACTATGTCGCAGATGTGTTTCAAGTGGTTTCACAACATAGAAGTTAAGACTCATTGAGTTTCACTCAACTTCAGTTTTTGCCCAATGCAAGTTCAATGGGGATTTCAAAAGTGAGTTTGAGATGTTGAAGTGCACTTTGAAAACAGTTGGGAAACCATCCAAACAGTTCTTAACCATAAGGGTACTGGGGATTTCATCATTTAGAACTGCTTTTACCAGAGTATTTTGACTTTACACAGAGTTAGAGTTGAAGGTAACCTTATTTCACCATAACGCGCTTCAGGGCCTGAAAATCACTTTGTGTACACATGTGTGACGCCTTGTTTTCCACCAGGAAACTGTTCAAAACAGTTCATTTCTGTAAAAACTATGTCGCAGATGTGTTTCAAGTGGTTTCACAACATAGAAGTTAAGACTCATTGAGTTTCACTCAACTTCAGTTTTTGCCCAATGCAAGTCAATAGGATTTCAAAAGTGAGTTTGAGATGTTGAAGTGCACTTTGAAAAACAGTTGGGAAACCATCCAAACAGTTCTTAACCATAAGGGTACTGGGGATTTCATCATTTAGAACTGCTTTTACCAGAGTATTTTGACTTTACACAGCGTTAGAGTTGAAGGTAACCTTATTTCACCATAACGCTTTCAGGGCCTGAAAATCACTTTGTGTACACATGTGTGACGCCTTGTTTTCCACCAGGAAACTGTTCAAAACAGTTCATTTCTGTAAAAAACTATGCCGCAGATGTGTTTCAAGTGGTTTCACAACATAGAAGTTAAGACTCATTGAGTTTCACTCAACTTCAGTTTTGCCCAATGCAAGTTAATGGGATTTCAAAAGTGAGTTTGAGATGTTGAAGTGCACTTTGAAAACAGTTGGGAAACCATCCAAACAGTTCTTAACCATAAGGGTACTGGGGATTTCATCATTTAGAACTGTTTTACCAGAGTATTTTGACTTTACACAGCGTTAGAGTTGAAGGTAACCTTATTTCACCATAACGCGCTTCAGGGCCTGAAAATCACTTTGTGTACAATGTGTGACGCCTTGTTTTCCACCAGGAAACTGTTCAAAACAGTTCATTTCTGTAAAAACTATGTCGCAGATGTGTTTCAAGTGGTTTCACAACATAGAAGTTAAGACTCATTGAGTTTCACTCAACTTCAGTTTTGCCCAATGCAAGTCAATAGGATTTCAAAAGTGAGTTTGAGATGTTGAAGTGCACTTTGAAAACAGTTGGGAAACCATCCAAACAGTTCTTAACCATAAGGGTACTGGGGATTTCATCATTTAGAACTGCTTTTACCAGAGTATTTTGACTTTACACAGAGTTAGAGTTGAAGGTAACCTTATTTCACCATAACGCTTTCAGGGCCTGAAAATAACTTTGTGTACACATGTGTGACGCCTTGTTTTCCACCAGGAAACTGTTCAAAACAGTTCATTTCTGTAAAAACTATGTCGCAGATGTGTTTCAAGTGGTTTCACAACATAGAAGTTAAGACTCATTGAGTTTCACTCAACTTCAGTTTTGCCCAATGCAAGTCAATGGGGATTTCAAAAGTGAGTTTGAGATGTTGAAGTGCACTTTGAAAACAGTTGGGAAACCATCCAAACAGTTCTTAACCATAAGGGTACTGGGGATTTCATCATTTAGAACTGCTTTTACCAGAGTATTTTGACTTTACACAGAGTTAGAGTTGAAGGTAACCTTATTTCACCATAACGCTTTCAGGGCCTGAAAATAACTTTGTGTACACATGTGTGACGCCTTGTTTTCCACCAGGAAACTGTTCAAAACAGTTCATTTCTGTAAAAACTATGTCGCAGATGTGTTTCAAGTGGTTTCACAACATAGAAGTTAAGACTCATTGAGTTTCACTCAACTTCAGTTTTGCCCAATGCAAGTTAATGGGGATTTCAAAAGTGAGTTTGAGATGTTGAAGTGCACTTTGAAAACAGTTGGGAAACCATCCAAACAGTTCTTAACCATAAGGGTACTGGGGATTTCATCATTTAGAACTGCTTTTACCAGAGTATTTTGACTTTACACAGCGTTAGAGTTGAAGGTAACCTTATTTCACCATAACGCGCTTCAGGGCCTGAAAATCACTTTGTGTACACATGTGTGACGCCTTGTTTTCCACCAGGAAACTGTTCAAAACAGTTCATTTCTGTAAAAACTATGTCGCAGATGTGTTTCAAGTGGTTTCACAACATAGAAGTTAAGACTCATTGAGTTTCACTCAACTTCAGTTTTGCCCAATGCAAGTCAATGGGGATTTCAAAAGTGAGTTTGAGATGTTGAAGTGCACTTTGAAAACAGTTGGGAAACCATCCAAACAGTTCTTAACCATAAGGGTACTGGGGATTTCATCATTTAGAACTGCTTTTACCAGAGTATTTTGACTTTACACAGAGTTAGAGTTGAAGGTAACCTTATTTCACCATAACGCTTTCAGGGCCTGAAAATCACTTTGTGTACACATGTGTGACGCCTTGTTTTCCACCAGGAAACTGTTCAAAACAGTTCATTTCTGTAAAAACTATGTCGCAGATGTGTTTCAAGTGGTTTCACAACATAGAAGTTAAGACTCATTGAGTTTCACTCAACTTCAGTTTTGCCCAATGCAAGTCAATAGGATTTCAAAAGTGAGTTTGAGATGTTGAAGTGCACTTTGAAAACAGTTGGGAAACCATCCAAACAGTTCTTAACCATAAGGGTACTGGGGATTTCATCATTTAGAACTGCTTTTACCAGAGTATTTTGACTTTACACAGAGTTAGAGTTGAAGGTAACCTTATTTCACCATAACGCTTTCAGGGCCTGAAAATAACTTTGTGTACACATGTGTGACGCCTTGTTTTCCACCAGGAAACTGTTCAAAACAGTTCATTTCTGTAAAAACTATGTCGCAGATGTGTTTCAAGTGGTTTCACAACATAGAAGTTAAGACTCATTGAGTTTCACTCAACTTCAGTTTTGCCCAATGCAAGTCAATAGGATTTCAAAAGTGAGTTTGAGATGTTGAAGTGCACTTTGAAAACAGTTGGGAAACCATCCAAACAGTTCTTAACCATAAGGGTACTGGGGATTTCATCATTTAGAACTGCTTTTACCAGAGTATTTTGACTTTACACAGCGTTAGAGTTGAAGGTAACCTTATTTCACCATAACGCGCTTCAGGGCCTGAAAATCACTTTGTGTACACATGTGTGACGCCTTGTTTTCCACCAGGAAACTGTTCAAAACAGTTCATTTCTGTAAAAACTATGTCGCAGATGTGTTTCAAGTGGTTTCACAACATAGAAGTTAAGACTCATTGAGTTTCACTCAACTTCAGTTTTGCCCAATGCAAGTCAATGGGATTTCAAAAGTGAGTTTGAGATGTTGAAGTGCACTTTGAAAAACAGTTGGGAAACCATCCAAACAGTTCTTAACCATAAGGGTACTGGGGATTTCATCATTTAGAACTGCTTTTACCAGAGTATTTTGACTTTACACAGCGTTAGAGTTGAAGGTAACCTTATTTCACCATAACGCTTTCAGGGCCTGAAAATCACTTTGTGTACACATGTGTGACGCCTTGTTTTCCACCAGGAAACTGTTCAAAACAGTTCATTTCTGTAAAAACTATGTCGCAGATGTGTTTCAAGTGGTTTCACAACATAGAAGTTAAGACTCATTGAGTTTCACTCAACTTCAGTTTTGCCCAATGCAAGTTAATGGGATTTCAAAAGTGAGTTTGAGATGTTGAAGTGCACTTTGAAAAACAGTTGGGAAACCATCCAAACAGTTCTTAACCATAAGGGTACTGGGGATTTCATCATTTAGAACTGCTTTTACCAGAGTATTTTGACTTTACACAGCGTTAGAGTTGAAGGTAACCTTATTTCACCATAACGCGCTTTCAGGGCCTGAAAATCACTTTGTGTACACATGTGTGACGCCTTGTTTTCCACCAGGAAACTGTTCAAAACAGTTCATTTCTGTAAAAACTATGTCGCAGATGTGTTTCAAGTGGTTTCACAACATAGAAGTTAAGACTCATTGAGTTTCACTCAACTTCAGTTTTGCCCAATGCAAGTCAATAGGATTTCAAAAGTGAGTTTGAGATGTTGAAGTGCACTTTGAAAACAGTTGGGAAACCATCCAAACAGTTCTTAACCATAAGGGTACTGGGGATTTCATCATTTAGAACTGCTTTTACCAGAGTATTTTGACTTTACACAGCGTTAGAGTTGAAGGTAACCTTATTTCACCATAACGCTTTCAGGGCCTGAAAATAACTTTGTGTACACATGTGTGACGCCTTGTTTTCCACCAGGAAACTGTTCAAAACAGTTCATTTCTGTAAAAACTATGTCGCAGATGTGTTTCAAGTGGTTTCACAACATAGAAGTTAAGACTCATTGAGTTTCACTCAACTTCAGTTTTGCCCAATGCAAGTTAATGGGGATTTCAAAAGTGAGTTTGAGATGTTGAAGTGCACTTTGAAAACAGTTGGGAAACCATCCAAACAGTTCTTAACCATAAGGGTACTGGGGATTTCATCATTTAGAACTGCTTTACCAGAGTATTTTGACTTTACACAGCGTTAGAGTTGAAGGTAACCTTATTTCACCATAACGCGCTTTCAGGGCCTGAAAATCACTTTGTGTACACATGTGTGACGCCTTGTTTTCCACCAGGAAACTGTTCAAAACAGTTCATTTCTGTAAAAACTATGTCGCAGATGTGTTTCAAGTGGTTTCACAACATAGAAGTTAAGACTCATTGAGTTTCACTCAACTTCAGTTTTTGCCCAATGCAAGTCAATAGGATTTCAAAAGTGAGTTTGAGATGTTGAAGTGCACTTTGAAAAACAGTTGGGAAACCATCCAAACAGTTCTTAACCATAAGGGTACTGGGGATTTCATCATTTAGAACTGCTTTTACCAGAGTATTTTGACTTTACACAGCGTTAGAGTTGAAGGTAACCTTATTTCACCATAACGCTTTCAGGGCCTGAAAATCACTTTGTGTACACATGTGTGACGCCTTGTTTTCCACCAGGAAACTGTTCAAAACAGTTCATTTCTGTAAAAACTATGTCGCAGATGTGTTTCAAGTGGTTTCACAACATAGAAGTTAAGACTCATTGAGTTTCACTCAACTTCAGTTTTGCCCAATGCAAGTTAATGGGGATTTCAAAAGTGAGTTTGAGATGTTGAAGTGCACTTTGAAAACAGTTGGGAAACCATCCAAACAGTTCTTAACCATAAGGGTACTGGGGATTTCATCATTTAGAACTGCTTTTACCAGAGTATTTTGACTTTACACAGCGTTAGAGTTGAAGGTAACCTTATTTCACCATACGCGCTTCAGGGCCTGAAAATCACTTTGTGTACACATGTGTGACGCCTTGTTTTCCACCAGGAAACTGTTCAAAACAGTTCATTTCTGTAAAAACTATGTCGCAGATGTGTTTCAAGTGGTTTCACAACATAGAAGTTAAGACTCATTGAGTTTCACTCAACTTCAGTTTTGCCCAATGCAAGTCAAAGGATTTCAAAAGTGAGTTTGAGATGTTGAAGTGCACTTTGAAAAACAGTTGGGAAACCATCCAAACAGTTCTTAACCATAAGGGTACTGGGGATTTCATCATTTAGAACTGCTTTTACCAGAGTATTTTGACTTTCCACAGAGTTAGAGTTGAAGGTAACCTTATTTCACCATAACGCATTTCAGGGCCTGAAAACAACTTTGTGTACACATGTGTGACGCCTTGTTTTCCACCAGGAAACTGTTCAAAACAGTTCATTTCTGTAAAAACTATGTCGCAGATGTGTTTCAAGTGGTTTCACAACATAGAAGTTAAGACTCATTGAGTTTCACTCAACTTCAGTTTTGTCCAATGCAAGTTAATGGGATTTCAAAAGTGAGTTTGAGATGTTGAAGTGCACTTTGAAAAACAGTTGGGAAACCATCCAAACAGTTCTTAACCATAAGGGTACTGGGGATTTCATCATTTAGAACTGTTTTACCAGAGTATTTTGACTTTACACAGCGTTAGAGTTGAAGGTAACCTTATTTCACCATAACGCTTCAGGGCCTGAAAATCACTTTGTGTACACATGTGTGACGCCTTGTTTTCCACCAGGAAACTGTTCAAAACAGTTCATTTCTGTAAAAACTATGTCGCAGATGTGTTTCAAGTGGTTTCACAACATAGAAGTTAAGACTCATTGAGTTTCACTCAACTTCAGTTTTGCCCAATGCAACTCAATAGGATTTCAAAAGTGAGTTTGAGATGTTGAAGTGCACTTTGAAAAACAGTTGGGAAACCATCCAAACAGTTCTTAACCATAAGGGTACTGGGGATTTCATCATTTAGAACTGCTTTTACCAGAGTATTTTGACTTTACACAGCGTTAGAGTTGAAGGTAACCTTATTTCACCATAACGCTTTCAGGGCCTGAAAATCACTTTGTGTACACATGTGTGACGCCTTGTTTTCCACCAGGAAACTGTTCAAAACAGTTCATTTCTGTAAAAACTATGTCGCAGATGTGTTTCAAGTGGTTTCACAACATAGAAGTTAAGACTCATTGAGTTTCACTCAACTTCAGTTTTGCCCAATGCAAGTCAATGGGATTTCAAAAGTGAGTTTGAGATGTTGAAGTGCACTTTGAAAACAGTTGGGAAACCATCCAAACAGTTCTTAACCATAAGGGTACTGGGGATTTCATCATTTAGAACTGCTTTTACCAGAGTATTTTGACTTTACACAGCGTTAGAGTTGAAGGTAACCTTATTTCACCATAAACGCTTCAGGGCCTGAAAATCACTTTGTGTACACATGTGTGACGCCTTGTTTTCCACCAGGAAACTGTTCAAAACAGTTCATTTCTGTAAAAACTATGTCGCAGATGTGTTTCAAGTGGTTTCACAACATAGAAGTTAAGACTCATTGAGTTTCACTCAACTTCAGTTTTGCCCAATGCAAGTCAATGGGGATTTCAAAAGTGAGTTTGAGATGTTGAAGTGCACTTTGAAAAACAGTTGGGAAACCATCCAAACAGTTCTTAACCATAAGGGTACTGGGGATTTCATCATTTAGAACTGCTTTTACCAGAGTATTTTGACTTTACACAGCGTTAGAGTTGAAGGTAACCTTATTTCACCATAACGCTTCAGGGCCTGAAAATCACTTTGTGTACACATGTGTGACGCCTTGTTTTCCACCAGGAAACTGTTCAAAACAGTTCATTTCTGTAAAAACTATGTCGCAGATGTGTTTCAAGTGGTTTCACAACATAGAAGTTAAGACTCATTGAGTTTCACTCAACTTCAGTTTTGCCCAATGCAAGTCAATAGGGATTTCAAAAGTGAGTTTGAGATGTTGAAGTGCACTTTGAAAAACAGTTGGGAAACCATCCAAACAGTTCTTAACCATAAGGGTACTGGGGATTTCATCATTTAGAACTGCTTTTACCAGAGTATTTTGACTTTACACAGCGTTAGAGTTGAAGGTAACCTTATTTCACCATAACGCTTTCAGGGCCTGAAAATAACTTTGTGTACACATGTGTGACGCCTTGTTTTCCACCAGGAAACTGTTCAAAACAGTTCATTTCTGTAAAAACTATGTCGCAGATGTGTTTCAAGTGGTTTCACAACATAGAAGTTAAGACTCATTGAGTTTCACTCAACTTCAGTTTTGCCCAATGCAAGTTCAATGGGGATTTCAAAAGTGAGTTTGAGATGTTGAAGTGCACTTTGAAAACAGTTGGGAAACCATCCAAACAGTTCTTAACCATAAGGGTACTGGGGATTTCATCATTTAGAACTGCTTTTACCAGAGTATTTTGACTTTACACAGCGTTAGAGTTGAAGGTAACCTTATTTCACCATAACGCTTTCAGGGCCTGAAAATCACTTTGTGTACACATGTGTGACGCCTTGTTTTCCACCAGGAAACTGTTCAAAACAGTTCATTTCTGTAAAAACTATGTCGCAGATGTGTTTCAAGTGGTTTCACAACATAGAAGTTAAGACTCATTGAGTTTCACTCAACTTCAGTTTTGCCCAATGCAAGTTAATGGGGATTTCAAAAGTGAGTTTGAGATGTTGAAGTGCACTTTGAAAACAGTTGGGAAACCATCCAAACAGTTCTTAACCATAAGGGTACTGGGGATTTCATCATTTAGAACTGCTTTTACCAGAGTATTTTGACTTTACACAGCGTTAGAGTTGAAGGTAACCTTATTTCACCATAACGCTTTCAGGGCCTGAAAATCACTTTGTGTACACATGTGTGACGCCTTGTTTTCCACCAGGAAACTGTTCAAAACAGTTCATTTCTGTAAAAACTATGTCGCAGATGTGTTTCAAGTGGTTTCACAACATAGAAGTTAAGACTCATTGAGTTTCACTCAACTTCAGTTTTTGCCCAATGCAAGTCAATGGGGATTTCAAAAGTGAGTTTGAGATGTTGAAGTGCACTTTGAAAAACAGTTGGGAAACCATCCAAACAGTTCTTAACCATAAGGGTACTGGGGATTTCATCATTTAGAACTGCTTTTACCAGAGTATTTTGACTTTACACAGAGTTACAGTTGAAGGTAACCTTATTTCACCATAACGCTTTCAGGGCCTGAAAACAACTTTGTGTACACATGTGTGACGCCTTGTTTTCCACCAGGAAACTGTTCAAAACAGTTCATTTCTGTAAAAACTATGTCGCAGATGTGTTTCAAGTGGTTTCACAACATAGAAGTTAAGACTCATTGAGTTTCACTCAACTTCAGTTTTGCCCAATGCAAGTCAATGGGGATTTCAAAAGTGAGTTTGAGATGTTGAAGTGCACTTTGAAAAACAGTTGGGAAACCATCCAAACAGTTCTTAACCATAAGGGTACTGGGGATTTCATCATTTAGAACTGCTTTTACCAGAGTATTTTGACTTTACACAGCGTTAGAGTTGAAGGTAACCTTATTTCACCATAACGCTTTCAGGGCCTGAAAATCACTTTGTGTACACATGTGTGACGCCTTGTTTTCCACCAGGAAACTGTTCAAAACAGTTCATTTCTGTAAAAACTATGTCGCAGATGTGTTTCAAGTGGTTTCACAACATAGAAGTTAAGACTCATTGAGTTTCACTCAACTTCAGTTTTGCCCAATGCAAGTTAATGGGGATTTCAAAAGTGAGTTTGAGATGTTGAAGTGCACTTTGAAAAACAGTTGGGAAACCATCCAAACAGTTCTTAACCATAAGGGTACTGGGGATTTCATCATTTAGAACTGCTTTTACCAGAGTATTTTGACTTTACACAGCGTTAGAGTTGAAGGTAACCTTATTTCACCATAACGCGTTTCAGGGCCTGAAAATCACTTTGTGTACACATGTGTGACGCCTTGTTTTCCACCAGGAAACTGTTCAAAACAGTTCATTTCTGTAAAAACTATGTCGCAGATGTGTTTCAAGTGGTTTCACAACATAGAAGTTAAGACTCATTGAGTTTCACTCAACTTCAGTTTTGCCCAATGCAAGTCAATGGGATTTCAAAAGTGAGTTTGAGATGTTGAAGTGCACTTTGAAAAACAGTTGGGAAACCATCCAAACAGTTCTTAACCATAAGGGTACTGGGGATTTCATCATTTAGAACTGCTTTTACCAGAGTATTTTGACTTTACACAGCGTTAGAGTTGAAGGTAAACTTAATTCACCATAACGCGCTTCAGGGCCTGAAAATCACTTTGTGTACACATGTGTGACGCCTTGTTTTCCACCAGGAAACTGTTCAAAACAGTTCATTTCTGTAAAAACTATGTCGCAGATGTGTTTCAAGTGGTTTCACAACATAGAAGTTAAGACTCATTGAGTTTCACTCAACTTCAGTTTTGCCCAATGCAAGTCAATAGGATTTCAAAAGTGAGTTTGAGATGTTGAAGTGCACTTTGAAAACAGTTGGGAAACCATCCAAACAGTTCTTAACCATAAGGGTACTGGGGATTTCATCATTTAGAACTGCTTTTACCAGAGTATTTTGACTTTACACAGAGTTAGAGTTGAAGGTAACCTTATTTCACCATAAACTTTCAGGGCCTGAAAAAACTTTGTGTACACATGTGTGACGCCTTGTTTTCCACCAGGAAACTGTTCAAAACAGTTCATTTCTGTAAAAACTATGTCGCAGATGTGTTTCAAGTGGTTTCACAACATAGAAGTTAAGACTCATTGAGTTTCACTCAACTTCAGTTTTGCCCAATGCAAGTTAATGGGGATTTCAAAAGTGAGTTTGAGATGTTGAAGTGCACTTTGAAAACAGTTGGGAAACCATCCAAACAGTTCTTAACCATAAGGGTACTGGGGATTTCATCATTTAGAACTGCTTTTACCAGAGTATTTTGACTTTACACAGCGTTAGAGTTGAAGGTAACCTTATTTCACCATAACGCGCTTCAGGGCCTGAAAATCACTTTGTGTACACATGTGTGACGCCTTGTTTTCCACCAGGAAACTGTTCAAAACAGTTCATTTCTGTAAAAACTATGTCGCAGATGTGTTTCAAGTGGTTTCACAACATAGAAGTTAAGACTCATTGAGTTTCACTCAACTTCAGTTTTGCCCAATGCAAGTCAATAGGATTTCAAAAGTGAGTTTGAGATGTTGAAGTGCACTTTGAAAACAGTTGGGAAACCATCCAAACAGTTCTTAACCATAAGGGTACTGGGGATTTCATCATTTAGAACTGCTTTTACCAGAGTATTTTGACTTTACACAGCGTTAGAGTTGAAGGTAACCTTATTTCACCATAACGCTTTCAGGGCCTGAAAATAACTTTGTGTACACATGTGTGACGCCTTGTTTTCCACCAGGAAACTGTTCAAAACAGTTCATTTCTGTAAAAACTATGTCGCAGATGTGTTTCAAGTGGTTTCACAACATAGAAGTTAAGACTCATTGAGTTTCACTCAACTTCAGTTTTGCCCAATGCAAGTTAATGGGGATTTCAAAAGTGAGTTTGAGATGTTGAAGTGCACTTTGAAAAACAGTTGGGAAACCATCCAAACAGTTCTTAACCATAAGGGTACTGGGGATTTCATCATTTAGAACTGCTTTTACCAGAGTATTTTGACTTTACACAGCGTTAGAGTTGAAGGTAACCTTATTTCACCATAACGCTTCAGGGCCTGAAAATAACTTTGTGTACACATGTGTGACGCCTTGTTTTCCACCAGGAAACTGTTCAAAACAGTTCATTTCTGTAAAAACTATGTCGCAGATGTGTTTCAAGTGGTTTCACAACATAGAAGTTAAGACTCATTGAGTTTCACTCAACTTCAGTTTTGCCCAATGCAAGTCAATAGGATTTCAAAAGTGAGTTTGAGATGTTGAAGTGCACTTTGAAAACAGTTGGGAAACCATCCAAACAGTTCTTAACCATAAGGGTACTGGGGATTTCATCATTTAGAACTGCTTTTACCAGAGTATTTTGACTTTCCACAGAGTTAGAGTTGAAGGTAATCTTATTTCACCATAACGCGTTTCAGGGCCTGAAAATAACTTTGTGTACACATGTGTGACGCCTTGTTTTCCACCAGGAAACTGTTCAAAACAGTTCATTTCTGTAAAAACTATGTCGCAGATGTGTTTCAAGTGGTTTCACAACATAGAAGTTAAGACTCATTGAGTTTCACTCAACTTCAGTTTTGCCCAATGCAAGTTAATGGGGATTTCAAAAGTGAGTTTGAGATGTTGAAGTGCACTTTGAAAACAGTTGGGAAACCATCCAAACAGTTCTTAACCATAAGGGTACTGGGGATTTCATCATTTAGAACTGCTTTTACCAGAGTATTTTGACTTTACACAGCGTTAGAGTTGAAGGTAACCTTATTTCACCATAACGCGCTTCAGGGCCTGAAAATAACTTTGTGTACACATGTGTGACGCCTTGTTTTCCACCAGGAAACTGTTCAAAACAGTTCATTTCTGTAAAAACTATGTCGCAGATGTGTTTCAAGTGGTTTCACAACATAGAAGTTAAGACTCATTGAGTTTCACTCAACTTCAGTTTTTGTCCAATGCAAGTTAATGGGGATTTCAAAAGTGAGTTTGAGATGTTGAAGTGCACTTTGAAAACAGTTGGGAAACCATCCAAACAGTTCTTAACCATAAGAGTACTGGGGATTTCATCATTTAGAACTGCTTTTACCAGAGTATTTTGACTTTACACAGCGTTAGAGTTGAAGGTAACCTTATTTCACCATAACGCGCTTCAGGGCCTGAAATTCACTTTGTGTACACATGTGTGACGACTTGTTTTCCACCAGGAAACTGTTCAAAACAGTTCATTTCTGTAAAAACTATGTCGCAGATGTGTTTCAAGTGGTTTCACAACATAGAAGTTAAGACTCATTGAGTTTCACTCAACTTCAGTTTTGCCCAATGCAAGTCAATAGGATTTCAAAAGTGAGTTTGAGATGTTGAAGTGCACTTTGAAAAACAGTTGGGAAACCATCCAAACAGTTCTTAACCATAAGGGTACTGGGGATTTCATCATTTAGAACTGCTTTTACCAGAGTATTTTGACTTTACACAGAGTTAGAGTTGAAGGTAACCTTATTTCACCATAACGCTTTTCAGGGCCTGAAAATAACTTTGTGTACACATGTGTGACGCCTTGTTTTCCACCAGGAAACTGTTCAAAACAGTTCATTTCTGTAAAAAACTATGTCGCAGATGTGTTTCAAGTGGTTTCACAACATAGAAGTTAAGACTCATTGAGTTTCACTCAACTTCAGTTTTGCCCAATGCAAGTTCAATAGGATTTCAAAAGTGAGTTTGAGATGTTGAAGTGCACTTTGAAAAACAGTTGGGAAACCATCCAAACAGTTCTTAACCATAAGGGTACTGGGGATTTCATCATTTAGAACTGCTTTTACCAGAGTATTTTGACTTTACACAGCGTTAGAGTTGAAGGTAACCTTATTTCACCATAACGCTTTCAGGGCCTGAAAATAACTTTGTGTACACATGTGTGACGCCTTGTTTTCCACCAGGAAACTGTTCAAAACAGTTCATTTCTGTAAAAACTATGTCGCAGATGTGTTTCAAGTGGTTTCACAACATAGAAGTTAAGACTAATTGAGTTTCACTCAACTTCAGTTTTTGCCCAATGCAAGTCAAAGGGATTTCAAAAGTGAGTTTGAGATGTTGAAGTGCACTTTGAAAACAGTTGGGAAACCATCCAAACAGTTCTTAACCATAAGGGTACTGGGGATTTCATCATTTAGAACTGCTTTTACCAGAGTATTTTGACTTTACACAGAGTTAGAGTTGAAGGTAACCTTAATTCACCATAACACTTTTCAGGGCCTGAAAACAACTTTGTGTACACATGTGTGACGCCTTGTTTTCCACCAGGAAACTGTTCAAAACAGTTCATTTCTGTAAAAACTATGTCGCAGATGTGTTTCAAGTGGTTTCACAACATAGAAGTTAAGACTCATTGAGTTTCACTCAACTTCAGTTTTTGTCCAATGCAAGTTAATGGGGATTTCAAAAGTGAGTTTGAGATGTGAAGTGCACTTTGAAAACAGTTGGGAAACCATCCAAACAGTTCTTAACCATAAGGGTACTGGGGATTTCATCATTTAGAACTGCTTTTACCATAGTATTTTGACTTTACACAGCGTTAGAGTTGAAGGTAACCTTATTTCACCATAACGCACTTCAGGGCCTGATATTCACTTTGTGTACACATGTGTGACGCCTTGTTTTCCACCAGGAAACTGTTCAAAACAGTTCATTTCTGTAAAAACTATGTCGCAGATGTGTTTCAAGTGGTTTCACAACATAGAAGTTAAGACTCATTAAATTTAACTCAACTTCAGTTTTGCCCAATGCAACTCAATAGGAATTTCAAAAGTGAGTTTGAGATGTTGAATTGCACTTTGAAAAACAGTTGGGAAACCATCCAAAC
>NW_024385353.1:0-12647 GCF_016835505.1 Polypterus senegalus
TTCCAAAAACACATTATAGATTTAAACCCAAAAAACTAAAATGGAGATTTTTTTTAAAAAAGGGAAAGCAAAAAGGAAAAAAAAAAAAAAAGAGATAAAAATGAATTATTTTCTTGACACCATGTCTACAACTGCAGCTCTTCAAAATAAACTTCCCTCTTTTTAAAAAAAAATAAATAAAAGTTGTATTCCATCAAATGCAGCAGTTGAAATTCAATACCAGCAGAAGCTTACCAATACACAAAGCAGCATCCAGCCGGAAATGGCCTACAATTAAACTATTGGACATTGAATGGCTATAATCAGTTTGCAAAAACAGTCAAATTTGATATGACAGAAAAAATGGTTGGATTAGTTAGAGCTGTTGAAAAAAAAAAAAGTAAAGCTGATAAACAGTGTTAAATACCAAAGGAGAGTTCATCGTTATAAACCTGAGGCATCAGGCCAGTCTTTTTTAACATTATCCTAAAGTCCCCAAGACCTGATGTATTGAGATGTCTGTGAAGTGCAAAATTGGTGCATTAAAAAAATGAAACACCAATTTGCTTTCCACCTCTTTAATAGTGACTGCATATGTATTTGTATATTCAATAAAAAATATACCCTTGGGGAGAAACTAAATGTTCCTTTGCTTTCTAAGCTGCTAATGCATTTAGGGCTGCACATAAACATGCTTCTCATTTAATGTCTTAATTCCTGTCAGCAAGATCACAAAGTTAAAAAAAAAAAAATACTAGGGAAAAGGACAGAGTATCAATGTACGCTGAGAGCTATGGCTCCATTTCACTTAACACGCTAGCAAAGACGGGCAAATGAAGGGTGACTTTTTATTTTGACTCATGTGGGTGTCACATCTTCTCTGCAGACAGCAATCCCTTTGAAACACTGCAGTGCATCTTAACTGCTCTCAGTCTAATGGGGGCCAAGGCTGGACTTGAGCAGTTTACTCTATTGGCCAAAATAAGAAGAAAACAAAAGCATACTAGATCAACATAAAAAAATATCAATGATCCTGAAAAAAGTATTTTACAATTTAAGCAGGGCAGATGATTTACAGTGAGAAAATCCCGGGTATCCATTTGTGCCTAAAAAAAGATTCATAAAAGAATGAATAATTTAAAGATGTCAAACTGCAGATCCAAAAACATGTGATGGGATTCCAAAATCCACTAGGGAATTTGTAAGCATGTTTATTGTTGTGAATTTTAAGAACATTAATGTAAATAAAATCAATAAAATCCATCAATTCATTCATTCATTCATTCATTCATTCACTGAATCCCGTTTAATCCAATTTTGACTGCAATCGCTCTGCCTAGGGTGCACTAAATAAAGAAAAACGAACAAAATTATATTTGTCAATATCAAACATTCTAAGAAACAAAACAACTTAAGGATTTTCTGGTTTTTAATAAGATATTTTGTTTCTAAATGAAATACCCCGTAGCTGAACACTTTACAAATATTTGCTTTAGAAAAAATCTAATGATGTTTGTTAAATCAGCCACAAAGGATCAATTTGTTGATTTTGTACAAGTAAATTGCCTGTCAGTCGTTAGTAAATCACAAACACCGATTGAACTTCTTTTACAAGTAGATGGCACACATTTCTTTCTGTTTGAACTGTGCATCTCATTTGTTATCTTTCATGTGAAGGATACAGCAATAGTTGAACTGCAGATGAAGGATTTAGGCACACTTTGTATATAAATTTTAATTCGGAAAAAAAGCAGATAAGCCATAATAATATATATAAGGTATAATAAAAAATGTAAAGGCTGCCAAAAATGACAAAAAATGCCATCTGTTAGTCGCACCAAGCACTCAGGAGAAGCAAGAGACTACGTTTGACTTGTCCATTAGCATGGACCTCTGGCTCTTTAAGGAGATATTTGCATGCCTCTCCTTGACCAGAGATGACTTGTAACTGACCAGTTGAGTGGACATGACTCGGAAGGGCTGGCCCTCCGCTCACCCTTTAAAAGGCCTCCATTTCCATTGCAAACAGAATGTGGAGTCATAAGAATAGAAAGGCATAGTTTTCCCTTTGGGAAAGGGAGCATGGCGATGTTTCAGAGGAAATGTTATAATCCAGGGAAGGAAGGTGAGCTTTTACACCAGGGGGACTTTGAGCAGGAGTATCCAGTCGTCAGTCATTATCCAACCCGCTATTCCTAACACAGGGTCAGGGGTCTGCTGGAGCCAATCCCCGCCAGCACAGGGTGCAATTAAGGCAGGAACAAACCATGGGCAGAGCCAGCCACCACAGGAGCACAAGCACACACTAAAGGGGCAATTTAGGGCGTAATGCACCTAACCTGCATGTCTTTGGAATGTGGGAGGAACCGGAGGGCCGGAGGGGAACCCACTCAGACCAAGGAGAACATGCAAACTCCATGGAAACAAACCCAGGTTACTGCAAGGCAGAGTGTACCATTAGCTACTGTGCCACTCAGGGTATCCAAGGAAGCATAATTTTTCTACTTTATTTTTATTGCATTATTGGTACAAATAATTTGGGCTTGGGTGTTCCTTTATATCCCTTTTGTTGAACCCCACCAATATTATATATATATAGTTCTGCTGCAGTCTCCCACAAAAAAAACCAGGCAAGGACTATATGTAGAATATTCAACAGTAAGCAACTAAGTGAAAAAATATACAAATATTATATACAGAAAAGTAGTTAGTTATGTATTAATTCTGATACATCCAGTTAACCAAGGGCATCATAACTGATGCCCACTGACTAAATACTGTACATACACTTTGACCAGTGGGTCTTGGCATTTTGTCTGTGGAGATGGTCAACTACTTGATGTGCCTTTTTGCTAGCTAACACATAGTAGCAGACAGTAGAGTGACCAGTGCATTCATGTTGTATGTATTTATGACAAATACGTTCTGAGCTTTTCAGGTATATAAAGATAGAACTTAGGTAAGGCAGTTACGTATCATGGCACTGGAGGTGTTGTATGTTGATTAGTATTTGAAAGTAACCCAATTTCACTGTACATGTAACATCAATAATGACTGTATAAATAAAACACACATTTCTATATCAGTATATGTTTGTATTTTATATACTGTATATGTTCATTTACAATTTTATAATACAATTCAAAATTTAGCCACGTATCTGAAAAATATAAAATACAAAATATAACATTGCTGCTTTCAAATAAAGTTGTACACAAAATAACTGATATATCAAAACAGAAACAAAAAAATTGAAAGTAAGTGAGTTTTCCATTTTGAAAAACATGGGTAATCATGATAATGCTGGCCAAGGGTGCTGGGAAACATGCAAAAGATTTGCTAAACAAGTGGTCATCATTATGCCTGTTACAAATAAAACATACTGTACAATATCAATTAGAAAAAAATGTCTGGGGATTGTGGATATTACAAACATGTTTACAGACAAAAATGTAGCAACATCCTGCTGCACTGCATCACTTGCGAACTGGAACACACAGAACCCTTTACCATAAGTCGTCAAAGCACTGTGTCATCACTGGTATTTCTGTTGCTTTGAATTAACTTAAGAATCAGTTCTAAATTGGAATAGAAAGAAGAAAAACAGTTATAAAAGAAATGGTTAGGCGGGAGAATTCTGGGATTTCAGAGGTTGTTTGAGTGAGAACACTGAAAGGGGCCTCATGGAATGCATGGGCGACAAAGCAAAATACATTAAGAAACCATCACTATGCTACTTTACTGAAACATACCAAGAATACCATTCTTTAGTGGAATATACAAGGCAAAAATAAATGAGACAGGGCAAAACTATTTTATAAAGGGCAACTGGACGACAGGTTTTTGTGAGGCTGGCCACTGTAAAATCTTACATAGCTAAATGAGGATTGTTTCTGTGTTTAAAAAGAAATCAAGGGAATATAAAAAAATGAGAAACATCTTTGGTGATATTCTGTCATTTCTACAACTAATACAAATTATTACTAAAAGACTAAAACATATTGTAAGTGAGGTCAGGCTTGTTATTTTTAACACTGGCCCCATTTGGGACAGAGATCTATTTCTTGCACATCCTTGCCACAGTCTGGTAGACAAATGAACTAACAGGCTGAGATAAAGATGATTTTGTGTAACTTGGCTGGGGAAATGTAACATTCTAAAGAAAGACATCCTCTGTCACTGCACTGTAAAGGTAAATTGTCAAACACTGTCACTGAATTATAACATGGCAATTACAAAATACTTATGATTATTTTAGTCTGTTACAAAGATTTTTACAACTTTAAATTACATTCCAAATAACCACGGCATGTTCTGACCCATATATAATCAGTATACAGTAACAGCAAAATAAAAATAAATAAATAAATTGAGCACCATTTCTATTTTCTTTTAACAACTAAACTAAAAGACAAATGAAAATTGCTAGAATTATTGTTATGCTCACTATTGACTCTAATAAACACAGGGTTGAGAGGGGTTTTTAAGGTTAACATTTAAAAATTATAGATGAAGAAAACATATACCATTACAGAATCAATAGGGGTCTGCAGCTTTGGTGCAGAGTTCTAATTATGATATACTGTACACCACATTTATGCAACATTGTTCTCTACCAAAATAGAACTGCAGAGCAATTAAGAGAAACCAACACAAACTTAACATAAAACAGTATCCTAAAAATAAACTGAAATTAATAAGTAGTACAAAGAACTGTATGTCTCACTATACAAGACAGTTTAACTAGAGTAACAAAAAAAAGCATCACTATAAAAGATGGAAATTTCCCTCTGAATGCCAAAACAGAGGAGAGGGTCTTCAGTTAGTTACTCTGAACTATATTCAGCTCCTGTATGAATAACAATGATAATAATAAAACAAATAATAATAATAATAATAATAGGTGTAATAATAAATGATTGACTCAAGATCATAATGCACAGGTGCCTTCTTTTCCCAGTACATATACAACACTCACCATCTTGGGGAGGTGAACAGTATTACTGAAGACCTCAGGGACATTGAAATCACATAGATTAAAAATGTCTCTGAATTTACTGATAAGTTATAATGAACTGCCAATTATCACACAAAACTGTAATGTAGCAAACAGTGTGAATAAATAAACAAATACTGCACACATACATGTTGAAGGCTACATACAGTATACTTTTTACATGTTTGTGTGTCTTTTTGATATTGTATTATATCAGCTATGTTGTACAGTGTTATGTTGCTGTTTCAAAGGGGACATGCAATTATAGTACCATATACCAGAAACTATAAACAGGTACCATCTGGAATCCCAACTATTTTTATATCTGTATCTACTTTCTTTTCAGGAAATACATTTTTAAAAAGGGGTAAAATGTCTGCAACAGCTAACACTTTTTTATCTAAACAAAAATATTATGCAAAAAGACTAGTGAGCAGCATTGGTTGATTGTACAAAAATAACTTGCCTCTTGACAGGGTGCCTTGGAGGGCTGTGGTATTGTATAGGAAGTGGGCAGCAGAGAAGTATGTAAGAGTTGTACAGGATATTTATGAGGGGAAATGTGGATCATGGTGAGATCTGCAGTAGGAGTGACAGATGCATTTAACATGGAGGTGGGATTACATCAGGGATCAGCTCTGAGCCTTTTCTTATTTGCAATGGGGATGGACAGGTTTACAGATGAGATTAGACAGGAGTCCCTTGAAATGATGTTTCTGATACCTTGTGATTTGTAAACGATAGTAGGGGGCAGGTTGAGGAGACCCTGAAGGTGGGAGATATGACTAGATAGGACAGGAATGAAGGTCAGTGGAACAAGACAGAATACATGTGTGTAAATGCTGGAGATCATGGAAATGGTGAGGATGCAGGGGTAGAGGTTAGCAAAGGTGGTGATTTTAAAATATTTGGGATCAACTTTACAGAGTAAGGGGGTTGGGGGAAGGTAAAAAAAGGGTGCAGGGGGGGGTTGAGTGGGTGGAAAATGGGGTAATTTGTGACAGGGGTATCAAAAGAGTGAAAAGGAGTTAAAAGCAGTAGTGAGCCAGCTATTTTTATAGGGTTGGGGGCGGTGGAAATGACCAAAAACAGGAGACAGAGTTGGGCTTCAGAGTTAAGATGTAAAAATTTGCAGGGGGTGTGACGAGGATGGAGGGGATTACAAAAGCACATTAGAGGGATGACTTAGGTTGGAGGTTTGGAAAAAGCTAGAGGCGAGTTTTGGGTTTTGGACATGCTGCAGGGCAAGGGAAAGAGGAATGCCTGAAAAGGTTTATGGATGTGGAAAGGGGGGACATGCAGGTGATGGGTGTAACCAAGCAAAATGAAAGAGGAGGGGGATGACCCCTGTGGAAACCCAAAGGGGACAGGAAAGAAAAAAAGACTTTTTCCTTGCACTTTTGAGACTTAAAAATATCACGGTGGAAACTGAACAACTCCCGACAATAAAAAAAGGCAAGAACTCAATGGTAGCACTCCCAAATTTCCCTTTCCCCAAACAAAAAATAAACACCCTTTTCCCCAAAAATTTTTTTGACCCCTAAACACATTGCTCCTTTAAAGGATGAAAAGAATGTTAAAGTTCTTCTATCTGGTATTGGGGTCCGAAATCGATTCTCCTTTCCTTTCTAATTTGGGGTATATAGGAGTCTTTAACCTTTGCAGCTGAAAGATCTCGGAAGCAGGTTTAAAAAGTCAAAAGTATTCTCAAGTGAACAAGAGGGCAGTGTATTCTGGGAAAGCTGAAGGAAAAGGGAATATTTAACATATTTTAAATTTTTTTGTAAGTGCTTTTTTCCCCAGGGGAAAAATAGTCGACTTTGTGATAATCTATATAAAAAGAAAACCCTCACTGTCACTCACTCCTGACTCCTCACCCACTAATTCTCCAACTTCCCGGTGGGTGGTAAATTTGTCGGCTTATTCCTTACAGCTTACTTAAAAAAAGTTAGGCGGTTTCTTTTTGAAATTCCATGCTGTTGGATAACTGAATCTATTACATACATATTGTCCATAGCCTGCAGCTGGGTGCATTGTGAGGCGGGGTTGTCCCCCACGTGGTCCCCTTATATTCTCCCCCTTTCCCCAGCCTCCACGTGGTTGTTTATATAGTTTAAATGCTTAAACGAGCAGACAGACCCCGGGAAACAACCGAAAACTCTTTTTTGTTGTTTTTTTACTTTTCCCCTTTCTCTGTGCTTTTTTCCCTCTTTGTTGTATTTTAAATTGACAATTTAAAAAGCAGGAAGAACCGGGAAACAACACTGAATAATCAGGGCTGCAAGTAAATGCCCAAAGCCCCGGTTTACCGGGACAGCCCCCTATTTGGATCACCTGTCAGCGTCTCGAAACATCGGGAAATGTCGGCCTGGCTTTTTTCCAACAAAATGCTCTTTTCCCAGCCCCCATTCAGTTTTCTGTTTCCCAAATCATACTTTTACCCATCATGACTACGGTTAGTCCCTTCTTCTGAGTCTGGCCTCTGGGAACCATTGTTTGCGTATGGGAAACCGGGCGAGAAAGGAAGAGGGCATGGGGGAGGTTTCGGCGTGCCTTGTGACGACCGTTTTGGGTTCTTTGCTCTGGCCCGGGTATTTTTACCTCTCTGGCCTGATAAAACGATCCTGATTCAGTCATTTCATAATGTTCGTGAGCCGTTTCACTGAAGTTAAAGCTTAAACTTGGTTAAACTTGCCAATTTATTTTTTAGGACAAAATTGAAAGTGTTAACAAAGTTTATTTTTAACTTTTTTTTTAGCTCTTTTTTCTTTATTAAGTCCTCTTAAACACTTTCTTATAGTCTCAATCTGCAGACTTACTCTCTTTAAAATTTTATTGTGTTTGAATCTGATAATATTAAAATTTTTTATATTAATAATGAATGAAAATCTGACACAAGTCACAACAACATTGCCCATGCTTGCCTGTGCCTTACATTTACAGCTGTAACTTTTTTTTCCTTTAGTTTAGATAAAATGACATTTGCTTCATTCCGCCCTTTGGGAAATTTGGTTTTTCTGTTTCTTCTTTTTTAATTGGGACATGCACTAGCAGTACACATGTTGGGGTCAATATTGAATGAAACCGTTTATCCTGAAAGTGTAACTGACCCAACAATGTACCCAATGGTTTTTTTGCTCTTCAGGAAAGTGTGTCTTTCAGTCAATTTTCCGAACTGTTTTTGGCAAGATCCCCTTGAATTTCCCGAAAAAAACCATACAATGGTTAAAAACCCTACTTTTAAAATGGGTATTTTTGTGGTTTAATAAAGTTGTTTCAAATGGGAAACTCGTACAGAATAAGATGCAGGAAAACGAAAAAAGGCTTTCCCTTATTAAAAATCTATCTGGCTTCTGGTGGCCCCCCCCTACCCCCCTTTTCCCAATTTGGGAAAATGGTCACTGTCTTTATCTAAATATTTCATTACAAACAATTAGAACCCCCAAAGAACCTAATTAGGCAACTATTTTTTCTGGCAGTGGCTCGGGGAAAAGTTTTTTTTCCTCACACCCCTTATCCCCTGACCTCCCATTTCAGTTAAATCCCCCATTTTTTAGTAAGGCCCGCCCAATCTTAAGTATCGGGGGCAGACCCAAAAGGTTGGCATTGATTTAAAACCAATTCTTTTCCTGGCCAACTATATATTCTCTCAAAGTAAACTCAGGCCGCTTGGTCATTTTCAACGGCAGGAAACTGACAACGTGGTATCAAAAAATCCTTCTTCCTTACCCTCCCGCCTTCCCGGGGGTATGGGCAAAAGAATCTCAGAATTTCTGTCCTGGGCCATTCTTTCTAGTTTACCCCCGGTGTAGCCCCATCCCCTGATTCGGGGGCCGTGCCAGGTGTTTTTTGGGGCCTCTTTCCCCTTTCCCTTGGGGTTCCATCTGAGGCCTTTTTGGGGATACTAGTTTGTGGGTTTCTGGGGTGTGCCCCATCCATCCCCATCTTTCTTCCCGCTTCCCTACTGAAGGTTGGCAGGTCCCTTCCCAAGTTGGTTTACATGGTGTCCCGGCGAATTGGGGGATCTTTCTAGACGGTTTTTAAGAAATTTTGGATTCTTTGGGTGGGGGTTTGGTTTTTCCTCCCGGTTTGGGTCAACAACTGATTTCCTTGGGGTTTAACAGAAAATTTTTGGTGGTCAGGTCAGTTCTCTGAAGCCCCGATGTTCTTGGCTGGATGGGCGCTCTTGCCCGATCCTTGCCTTGGCGTCGTATCTCTTCCCCCTTGCGGGGATGATGCCCCAGGTAGGGAAGGACTTATCTCCTCCCGGGGCCCCTTCAGTGTGACTGGGTTGTTGCTGTTGGAATTGATCTTAGAACCTTGGTTATCTCTGTGGATGTTGGGCCCAACCGGGATGATGTGGCGCCACACTGTTTTTTTCTTGCATCTGCTGCTGACTGTGGGGGGGTGCAGTTTGAAACTCAATTTTCCCTTTTCCCACAAGGTCCATTTGATTCCATTCCCGTTCACTGGTGGATGTCTTCTCAGTCGTCGATGAGGGAAGAGCGGGGAAAACAAGCACCCCTTTGGACTCCCATCTTCCGAGCTGTTGGAAAGCTCCCCCCGTATCCTCTGCGGTTATTCCCTCGCTGGTTTTTGATCAGGTTGACCACCTTGGCTGGGATGCGTGGTGCTGGAGGAGTTTCCCACGGGCCCCTCGCCCCACACTATCAAATGCCTTCTCAATGAAAAGTTGATTACACGGTGTTTTCCCCCCAAGGACTGTTTTCGACTATGATCCCGGGATGTTCCAATCTGGCCCGTGTGTCGATTCTGGGAAGCCTGCTTCTTCTCTGGATGGGTGACATCCTTCATCTTTCTAGGAGGATCGGTTAAGTTTTCCTGGCACTGACAATTGATGCCTCTGTAGTTTTCGTTCTGGGCCCCCCTTTTTTTGGAAGCTTATGGAAACCCTCTTTCCAGCCCAGTGGTATCTTTTCCCTCCCCCCAGATATTCTTGAAAAGTACAGCATCTCCCGATGTTAGGTCTATTTTCAGGGCTCCCGGTATGTGTCAGGTCTTTTTTTCTGGACCTGGCGACAAAAAATCTAACAAATAATTATTGGTTATTTTCCCGTCATTTTAAAAAGGTTTACTTTTCTTCTTAAAAAAAATTTAAAAGCATACGGGGTTCAAAACCGGGAATTTTCTAGTGATTTAAATAATCACTGTATGTTTTGAGCAAATGAAAAAAAGTGTCATGCTGCACTCTGCTAACAAAGATAAAACAAGACAGACAGGTACTCATTATGGGTGAGAAAAAGCAAATGCCTTTTTTGACTTTTTTCAAAAAACTCACTCTCTCAGCTACTATTTAAAATGGATACTTTCCCTGTGGTCAAAAAGTTTGATTTTTCCTTAAATAAGGAATAAGTATTAAACAGGTACATTATCTCTTGGCTCCATAACTCTTAACAGACAATGGATTTCCCGTTAAGCTGGTTTTTAAACATCGACTATGGCTCAAAAAGAAACTTGACGTCAGTCCTTGGTACATTACTGCACAAAAGGGTGATGGCTTCCCCTTTGGGGGCTAACAGTCAAAATTTTTTCCTCCCCCTCCTCTCCTCCCCGTCAGGTTCCCTTCTCCTCTTTGCAAGTTACCAACATCTCAATTCCCTTTTCCCGGGGTTACCGATGCCCGAAGTCTTCGAAACACACAGACTTTAATGCAGTGTCACAACCTGCCGACCAAAAACTCAACAAGCTCTTCATTGCGGTCTTTGGGGGTCGATCTTGCATCGATAAATTGGCCAAGCCACATATTCAATAATGAATGAAAAAAAACTTGTTTGGTATAGTCTCTCCAGTTTCTTTGTTTGGATGGTCCTTTCAAGTGATAAAATGGTGCAGACAGCAGGGTGGAAGGTGTTAAGGTTCCCCTTGGTGTGCATGGTAGACCAGGTCTCCTGAAAGTAGGGTGCAACCCGGGGTTCTTTCACTGAGATTTGGTGGCTGTGGGGGGTTGCTGTTTTTCCCCCAGCGGAGCTTATCCATGGGGTAGCACTTTCAATTCTTACTCTCTGTGCCTAGAGCCCGACTATGGGGAAGTGGTGAAAATGTTTCCACCTGCCAATGTGCACTTCCTTTCCCCCGGCCCATAAAACTTTGGGAGTTCACCCTGATTTTTAAAACTTTTTTGAATACAAACAACTAAATGTCTTAATCAAACTTTTTCCTTTTCCCTTCAAACTATTCAATCTGCTTACAGTTTAAACTCATTAAAAATGCATCAATCAGCATATATTTTAGAATGCTGTCTATGTCAAATCTTCATGTTCTCATTCAAGCAAAGTTACTGTAAGTTCACGTCAGTAAACTTACCTGTGTGGGGTGGTTGGGGTGTCCCGTGCTATGGGCCATGTCCCATCCGGATTGCTCCTCGTTTGATTAAGCACTTTAAGGAAATAATGAAAGATTACACCTGCTTGGGGTTATAGTGTCAAAAGCAGAACCAAATAGGCCTTCATGACTAAGGTTGTGCTATTTGTATGCTATTTAAATCACTTACTGCATTACTACTTTAAGTGCTACATTTCAAAAGGTTTGTGTAATTTTAGTACTATAAATTGATATATTAAATTTTCAGAAGGTTTTTGCTGCGGGAAAAAATGTATTTACTGAGAAAGAGAATGAACTTTAGTTTGAAATTAGATTTTGATAGCTACAAGAGAGATGAAATAGTACAAGTAATGGTGTTAACTTTGATTTAAGCTTGCAAAATCAGGGATTCCTAGAAAAATGCAACACTTGTTTTTTTTATTGATAGTAGTTTTTTTATGAATTGCTTGAACATAGTCATAGGATAATAAGATATCATTTCTCACTCCCCATTTTTGTACATAATCTCTGTTTGTTTCAACAGCCTTGCGCAACAAAATGGAAAGCATCCATATATCTGAATCAATCGCAGGCCACTTCTCCAAAAATCTTATCACTTAGAAATCTATTCCATGGATGGCATCTTTAGGATTCTAAAGATATGGAGTGCTGAGGTGTAAGACCTGGGTTTGTGTGTCCCTGGGCCTACCCGCCCTTTCTCCTGTCTCCCAGGACATTGAAGCCATGTACCAAGATAAACTAAAACAATGAGGACCTAAACAACAAGTTTGGTCAAAAATACATTTATTTACAACACTCCAAGACAGTTTCCAAAAGTGCATTTCAGAACCTCTTGAATAACTATTCCATAAAACAGTGCATATGGGTTCATAATCATTAAATACATTCTTATAAAAAAGTTAAAATTAAGAATAAGAAGAAGTTGGTCCTCCCTCACAGAGATGGACATTTGAAGTGGAGCTCTGCTAGCAGGGGGTGTTATTTTCATATTATTTACTTATTATCCTGAGATATCCTGTATCTATTCAATCTTTTTCAATCCAAGGAGACTGATACAGTATATGTAAGCATATATAAACATGCTAACAAGAAGGTGGTCCCAAAGAATCAAAACTAAAGCTGCACCCAAGCTAAAATCAGCAAGCCCATAGAATCGCCTTTGAGACAGACCTGGATCAAATGGGAAAGGGACAGATTCCTCGGGACCACGTCCATTTCCCATCGTCGCTGGCTGAGAGTGAAAAGGGCGAATTCGATCGTGAGTGCAGATCTCGATGGGTACGTCGAGGAAGAACACCTGAAACTGGAGAATGCCTTGTGGTCAGCCAAT
>NW_024385354.1:0-42009 GCF_016835505.1 Polypterus senegalus
CAACATTTCTTGTAAATATTCTGTCTGAGTTTGGCAACAGTTTGCCTTGTTCAGGAATCTCTACAACCTTGACAACAACATCTGGAAAACTTCTAACTCTTGATAATGCAACATAAAACTGACCATGGCTGAATACTGTTTCTGGCAAGTAAATGCCAACATTTTCTAAGGTTTGCACTTCTGAGTCTTTCTCTTTTAGTGTTTTTCTGACAATCATTTTCTTTTTCTTCAATCGATCTATTTGCTCGTATTTTTCTTTGTCTTTCAGCGTTTCTTTTGTTGATGTTTACTTGTTGAGCTGACCGTTCTTCCAGGAGATGTTGCTTATATACGATTTGATTGTCTGTGTCTTTTGTCCTACTTGACGTGTCCTTTTTTTGGGTGGCATGTTGTTAGTAGATACGTCCGTAATATTTTCTCCTATAGTAATACTGGCTTGTATGTGGCTGTAATATGCATCCTTTAATATGTCTTTAATTTTCTCTCGCAATAATACTGGTTTGTATTTCCATAAAATGCCTGTAATTTTCTCTGACAGTAATACTGGCTTTGATGTCCGTAATATGACTTTAATTTTCTGTCACAATGGTGGGCAATCAGCAGAGTGTCCCCAGCAACTGATGTAATGTGTGTCGTGCTGCTTATAATTGTGCCTGTGGCGTCTTCCCAGCAAGTACTGTGCAGTTCCCCAGCAAGTATTTTAATCTGTGGGGGCATGCAGCTGATTATTTTGTGTGGCGTCTCCCCAACAACAGATTTTATGTGCGCTGCCGCGACTACCCAATTAGCACTCTCCCCAGCAATGGTGTCCTTTATATCTTATCATGCGCAGCCGTGGCAAGGCCATTCACTGTGTGCCCAGCTTCCAGTGTGTGTGCTATATTAGCTTATCATGCACGACAGTGGCTAGGCCATTCACTGCGCGCCCAGCTTCCAGTGTGTGTGCGTCCACGTACCGAGCGCATGGGCGGGGCATGGTACAATGTGTGGCGCGGCCCGCGCATGCACACTTCACCAGAAGGCACACACACGGACACCTGGACGCACACAGGGGTTTAATTAATGAGGATATTCCAGTTGAGAAAAATTTGCATATTGTGATTTGATGGATTGTATCTCATCCTGAAAGAAAATTTTAGGAAGGAGGCCCAAGAACTGAAATCAAAAGGAGCAATGAAATAGTAATATCTTAAACAGGCCAAAGTCAAAAACAAAAAGTCTGAAA
The DNA here is from genome assembly GCF_016835505.1 of Polypterus senegalus. Classification (NCBI taxonomy): domain Eukaryota; kingdom Metazoa; phylum Chordata; class Cladistia; order Polypteriformes; family Polypteridae; genus Polypterus; species Polypterus senegalus. The sequence goes on from NW_024385354.1 coordinate 1,226, forward strand.
ACATTAAAAGGCAAACTGTTTAATAGGAACCTATAGTTAAAGTTAACCAAAGCCAAAAGCTAAGCCTCCATCTTAAGTGCACTACAGAAGGTGATGTGCCAATGATGCAACTTGCAGAGGTTATGTGGTAGTAATGGATCTCCGTTGCTAACAATAAAACTCTCAAAATGGTTATCATTGAATAGAATTGAATATTTTATTGGTCTGTTCTGGTTGTACTGAATGTTATCCTAACCCTAACAATGTCAATATGTAAGGCAGTTTAGCTCCTGAGATGATGTGGGCCACTGTATCCACCTGCTGCAGCACATTGTGGATTACCACAGTGCAGCTACCATGCCATGTTATGACTTTGCCTGTAGGCTTTCCACTGTTCATCTGTAGGTAAGAATGCAGGGAGACAGACTGAATTTTAACAGCCTTCTGAAAAAAATAATATGCTGTTCAGCTAATTTAACATGATACTGAAAGACTATGAGAGACCATCAGTGATGTGGGCCCCTTAAAACTTAAATTACAAACCTCCACAAACATGATGAAACTTAATTTTATTCTAAGTGGAATTTCACTTTTTGGAGTTGGTTATGTCAACAATTATGTTTTGAGGATAAATATCCCCATCTTCCTTGACTAAGGGGTACTTTGTATAGCACCTCATGGACCACTTTTAGTATACTACATAGCACAGTAATGTTCATATGACTGAAATGAATCCATGATCAATTTAGAAAATACTAACATACTCAGTTTAAATATGCCTTTCTATGTAATCTGTCTATAAAAAAGGTACTGTACATATCTTGTATGGTTATGTTATTCAAACTTAAAACCTTTTTTCAGTAGTGTATTACAGTATGGGTTAGAGTGGGAATATGAACTGTTGGTCAACAGCTTTTTCAGTTGTACTTATGTTTATGCTACTATTGCAATTAACATTATGCCCCCCCCATCAATGCTTGTCATCCCAAAATACAGTATGATTTTTAAAGATAATTCATTATAGTGAATTGCAGAAGATGATGGTCTCTTCCCCTTCATCAAAGCTTCTTCTTCCTGCAGATAAGTAAAGGCGTGCTCTTTGAATGTTCAGTTATCTGCCCAAATATTTATTACCTAACCAGCCAATTTAAGGAAGAAAATAAACTGATAAAGCTCCCGCACCCAAACTGCTAAGGACCAAGGGAGTTCACCCTGTAGGGAGTTGCTTGATTTTACTGATATGCTTAATCAAGCACATACAGTATCTTTAAAGATACAATGAAGCAGCCTTTACAGGCTGATTACAAAGAATATAAAATAATGAACATGCAGTAAGTGCAAAACTAAATAAACCAAAAAGAAATAACATTTTTAGGATTAGTAAAAGATTATTTATGTGAAATGTTCTGAGTATTTACTTTTTGCATTCATTTGAAGCATATACAGCATGCAGGAATGGAAAGTAATGAATGGAAAAAACAAAAAGTAAAATAAAAAAAAATGTAAGACACAAATTTCATACTTCAGAAGAAAGAAATATAATTTGTATAAAAACACATCACACTGTAACACTTTAAGGAAAAAAATGGATATTTTTGTACAGTGCCCATTAAAAATATTCAACCTTTTTTAATTTTTTTAATATTTTAATTTTAATATTATACAACACCGAATCACAGTGGAATGTATTTTGCTATATGGACACTAATCAACAAAAAAGATTTTTAATGTCAAAGTGAAAACAGATCTCCGCAAAATAATCTAAATGAATTACATATATAAAATGCAAAAGGGAGTTGATATTTCTTTGGCAGCCATGACGATCTTGAGACAGTGTGCTCAGGTCTCTATCAACTTTGCACATCGGCACACTGTAAATTTTCTGCATTCTTCCTTTTAAAACTGCTCAAGCTTTGTCAGGTTGCATCATGCAGTGATATTTCAGTTTTGATATAAATTGTAGTTTTAGTTTTTATTTTATTTTATAAAATTAATTTTTATTTTTATTTAATTCTAGCTTTCAGTAGAGTGAACAATTTTTATTTATTTTTATTTTATTTAGTTCTGGCTTTTTTACATAATGTAAGTACAATTTTAGTTGTTCTCTGTTGCAAGACCACAGATGCTGGCCTACACATATTTCAATGCAAGATATGTTTCAGTCAACAAAATACACTCACAGTTCATAATGCCATTAAACACAGGTTGACTATCAAAAATCAAACAGATTAAATGGCCTAATTAGTACAGTCAGCAAGATCAAATGTTTCAACCGAAGAAACCACTCTGTGTAAGCACTTTGCTGTTAAGCTTTAAAGAAGCACGCATTTCGAGAGATTTGTTCATGCTTCAACCACGTCCATTCCACAGATAGCCATATAGTGAAAATATTCCCTTGATGAGAGTCTGTAATGCGGGCGCACAGACAAGGTCCTCAGCCACTGGCACCAGCAGACTGTACGTTGACGATTTCTGCTGCCAGTACTGAAACAGTGACGTGTGGTGAGGTTCATGGCTGATGAGGCACTGACTCCTGCAGAGTCAGATTTACAAATATGTAAACCCAAAAGGGTAGCTTATTCACTATTCGATAGGCAGCATGCACATTGACTGCTGGTTATGTTTTATATCCCATCAGCATAGGTACATATTTGACTAAGAAAGAACGTTACATTTATAGCGGCGAGAGAGAATGAAGAGAGCGCATTTGCTCTGCAACTTCCATGTGTTCTAAATTTGCCGTTGCAATTCCACAATTCATACTTATTCAATACAAGTGAAAGTACCGTACAGAGTGGTACACAAAAAAACAGATTTCAGTTTTGATCTTAATTGAAATATTTTGTTGTTTTTAAAAGCTTGTAATTCTGATCCTTTATTCAATTTTAATACATACTGTTTAACAAAAGGATATTTTATTTAAGGTCAAAATTTAGTTTTTAAATATTGGATTTTTTTTCTTCATTTTTATAAAATTGAAAACCGTTTATGGTCTTAACTTTATTTGTAAATGAAGTCCATGCGCCTATCCTTCTCCATGAAAATCTTCGCCACTTTCTTGTAAAAGTCCTCCTTATTTTCCTTTAGTTTTAAAACTCTTATTCTTCCATTTTTGGCAGTCAGTCGAAATAAAAAATAAAAATAAATGGGCCGCTGCAGTGCACTTGACATTCTGATATCACTAACTTATTGGTGCCTTGAGCCTCTGCGTAGAAGAAGAGCAGCAACAAGCACCTGTTGGGCTCACAACCTTGTACCTTTTCACAGCAGTTTTATGTCTGATCAGCAAGACTAGATATGTCACACACATTTATTAAAGATATTAGCAAGATTAGCTGTGGAAAGTCAGGGTGTATAATAAACGCGTGTGCAAACATTTTATTGGCAACATATAGAGAGGCAGCAACAGGCACGCGCCAATTGGATGCATCAACCTAGTGTATGAGGGAGAGTGCAGTCCGAGGTGAGGTAAGGCTTGTTTTGTTGCACCTCGCGTTTCTCCCCTATATTTGAACAGGAATTGCGCAAATTCAGCGATTTTGACTATAAAAAAGATCACAATTATTGGAATCAAACAGAAAACAAATTCATAGCACAGACCAGCAGACAAATTTATGTTATCATTATTATATTTTTTACTTTTCATGATGACAGGTGAGACTGCATGTCCCCATGTGAAGTGCAGTCATGGTGCCAGAGAAGTGCTGGACTTCCACTAAGCACTGATCCAGCTGGCCCTGCACTGAAACTCCAAGACTCTTTTCTTCTTCTCACATGCTAAATTTGCTTTTATCATCTGCACTGTAGTAAAGTATTTCTACACGTTACTTTCTTGCTTTCTAACCAGAAACATCTGTGCAAAACTTGCCATCATCAACCACAAGTGCTTACTGCTTCAACCTGATGAGCCAAATGTGCTCAACAAATAAACAGCTGTCCTTTGCAGAAGTTGCGCCACGTGACTACAGTAACCCCAAGGTACAAGATCACCACATAGTAAACAGCGCACCATAGGTGAACGCTCAAGGCGACCTACAAACAACTGCTCTGCATGACTGAACCAGACTGAACGAAAATGCTATTGCTGTTTTTTTCGTTTCTACTCAGTTTTTATTCCCATTGTAGTTCATTCACAAATCACTTATTTTTATTTAGTTTTAGTTTCTCTTTTTGCCTTAATTTCAGTTCTCATTCTTGTAAAACGAAAAACAATATTTTTAGTTCTAGTTCGCGTTTTCTTATGAAAATATCACTGGAATGGAGATTGTGAGTTAATAGCCTTTTTCAAGTCTAGCCACAAATTATCAATTAGATTGAGATCTGGGCTCTGACTTAGTCATTCCAGGACATTAACATTGTTTTTAACTAAATATCACGTATATTTTTTGAGCATGCAAGTTTGAGCATGCTCAAACACAGGAACATATGTTGGTGTAAAAGTATAACAAAACAACGGGAAGATGGGGAGTGTTTGATTATTGCATATAGCGCCGAAGTTACTCCTCTTTACCATTCTTTCCTCTGCATGTCCTGGAGTACAAAAGAAACAGCATACAGCAACATAGTGGGACTGGCAAGAACACTCAATAAAACTGAATAAAAAGAAAATCAAGTGACGGTGAGATACGAATAAGGCAGCTTCGCCAGCGTTTGTGTGTCAGCAACCTGGGGGGGCGGGGGTGGCGATAGTATGCATCGTGGTACACTGCAGAGCTATAGCGCGTCTTTATGTGAAAACAGCCGAGTCAGATGGGGTTGTATGGATTGATTCTAAACGTGACTGAGAGAATGAAAAGTGAATTAAAAAAAAAAAAGCTAACCTTTACAAGGATCATAAATTGCACCGGCTGTTACAGACCGAAATCAAATGTATGCTTTTATTCTAAAATAGTAAGACTAAGAGCAGTTTACTTCTCAAAAAGAAGTGGTGCAGGATCGAACTCGAGACCTTTTGATTCCCAAACAGGAACTGATTCTATTGAACCACAGAGGGAATTACAATAAACAGCTGTCAATGTCGCATGTTAAGGTGGCTTTTGTTTCTGCAGTTATATTTTTGAATAAAAGCACAATTGTTGTGTTATATTTGTACCTTTTTCTTTGATATTTGGACTTCAGGCTTCATACATTATATAGTTTATGCCTACATTTTGTCATCTACTACTAGAATATTAAAAATGTTTCTGTTTTAACAATGTGTTTACACAGATTACTGTAGAAACGGAACAGACATGAAATGCATAACGATCTATTATTTCCACTCTAAAACTTTTCTTCACTCCCAGATACTCAATCAAGGCATGAGCTGAGAGAAGTTCGTGCACGTTCTAAATTGGTGGGTGGATGGAATAGCCGGCTGCTCCTAGCTTCTCTTTTTTAGCACATTTAGAGGACAAAGGACGCTGGCGGAGAGGTGTGAAGGGATTTAAGAAGCGATTTAAGGTGGGACGGAATTACGAGTTTTTTCGTAGGCTCTGGTAATTCTAGTGTTAAGCCTTTCCTGTGTAGCATTAACTTTATGTTTGGAGTCATTATCTTGCTGGAAAACAAATCTTCTCATAAGGCACAGGTTTCAAGCAGACTGTATCAGGTTTTTATTCAGAAAAATTCTTTAGCAATTTGACAAATGACAGGAGACAATTCAGTCCATGTATCGCTTGTTTGTATAGCTAATAGCTAAACTTTCCCAATATCTCATCTAGATACCTTTTAAAAATTGTTAGGGTTTCTGCTTTCAACTCCATGTCTCAGAAGTTTCTTCGTGTTTACTTAAAAGGAGCTGCTTGTCACAACTCAGAAAGCCATAGTTGAGAAGAAGGAGGGTGAAGCTTGCTGGGAGGAGTGGAGGAGACAGTGCCAAAGAGAATGAGAGAAGAAAATTGAGAGACATAATATTGGTGTGTGCTGCTTTAGACTGTGATTGTGGTTTGGGAAACAATTAGCAAGAAGTTTCTCACAAATAAAACTGTTTTGTTCATTTTATATTTGTGTCCGAGCCTTTGTGTCGCGGGTGTTGGGGAGCTGGAATGCCCTGTACAGGTCCATAAGTGGTGTACTCAGCAGGAATCCAGGCTGTCTGCTGCCAGGAACCTGTTTTGGAAAAGTCTTGTTGCTAAACACACTGGCACAACAGTACATGAGAGACCTCACTGAAGAAATTTCCCATCCTGCCGACTCTGGGAAGACAAATCGGGAAAATGGCGTGGAACTAGGTGAATGCCATTGTCATTTGCAAGGGAGCTGATGCAGAGAGTGACAAGGCAGTCTGGCAGAAAAGAGCACCAGATGAGGTCCAAGTGAAAGTATGTGCTGGGTCCAGGAACGATATGACCTGGTAGCATTTTTCTTGTTTGCTGTACAAGTACCTCCTAGATTGGGAATGCACAGACACCAGTCTGTGGCTGAAACACATCCCTGAGATATATAGTGATAGTACAAACTTGAATGATGAGGACTACTCCCTGCTGTTTCCCACAGAAGGAAACATAACCTGCCCTGAGGGATTGTGCGAAGTCTGGAACAATAGATTCCCATGGTTGATCACGGAGTCCCGAATGAGGCAAATTACCTGCATTCTGAGGGATTTTCAGTTATGCCACTACGGCCATGTGGCGTGATTCCCAGATAGTAATCCGGCTTGCAGGATCCTCATTGTTGAGTACCAGAGTGGCAGGACCAGGCCAAGGGGACGCCCACGTAACACCTGGCTGCAGCAGATAGATGGTCCTTTCCAGAGGGTGGGACTGGTCCACATGTCTGCTCTAGGGGGTTGCCAAACAGGATCCCAAGCTGTTTCGTCATGTGGTGGGTGTGGTAGCACACTGTACCAGTGCATGCTCCTCAACCTGACCTGACCAGTGCATTTGTCATTTTGTTGCAACTGTTTAGGTGTTTAAGCCTTTACTACCTAGTAAAGGCCTGTAGAAAAAAACTATCAGGTGTGGTTAGAGGTTCTAAAACTGTAATAGAAAATCAACATTAACACCTTTAGTGAAATATACCATGTTTTTGGTTTATCACCAAATGACATATATCTTGATTACAGTATCTCAAAATAGATTACACAACCTCAGTGACCTATCTTTGTTTGACCAAAGAGTAACTGTGAAGTTGATGTGGAGATTTTAGGTGGGGGAAAAACTGAAATGACTCAGGAAAAAATAGAATGAATAAATTAGGTAGAAAGCTTTACAACATCTGTGCTTTACAGCTCTAAGAAGGAGGCTTAAGGTCATGCTATTATATTCTTCTTCATCATATTAGCAGCAACACAACAGCATTCAGGTAAAGATGCTTTATGCTATGTTCATGAAGTATATATATATATATATATATATATATATATATATATATATATATATATATATATATATATATATATATATATATATATATGTGTGAGTGTGTGTGTATGACCAGTAAATAATGTATTGATTACAGATTAAGCTAAATAAAATGTTTTGAAAATCTCCAGTCACTGGCATTGGGAGTGGAGAAATAAGAAGCATAAATTTTCATCATCAGTCTCAAACCCAATTGATCCAAATCAGGGTTACAGAGAGCAAGGATGTCCTGGTGTTTGGCATAAGGAATTTGCTATTGTTCTGCTTTTTTTCTCTTATATTATATATATATATATATATATATATATATATATATATATATATATATATATATATATATATATATATATATATATATATATATATATATATATAAACCGCTCAAAAAAATTAAAGGAACACTTTGAAAACACATCAGATCTCTATGGGAAAAAGAAATCCTCCTGGATATCTATAATGATATAGACTGGGTAATGTGTTAGGAACGAAAGGATGCCACATCGTTTGATGGAAATGAAAATGATCAACCTACAGAGCCCTGAATTCAAAGACACCCCAAAAATCAGAGTGAAAAAATTATGTGGCAGGCTAGTCCATTTTGCCAAAATTTAATTGCAGCAACTCAAAATTGTACGCAGCACTTTGTATGGCCCTGTGTTCTTGTATACATGCCTGACAACATCGGTGCATGCTTCTAATGAGATGACAGATGGTGTTGTGGGGATCTCCTCCCAGATCTGGACCAGGGCATCACTGAGCTCCTGGACAGTCTGAGGTGCAACCTGGTGGCATTGGATGGACCAAAACATAATGTCCCAGAGTTGTTCTATTGGATTTAGGTCAGGAAAGTGTGGTGGCCAGTCAATGGTATCAATTCCTTCATCCTCCAGGAACTGCCTGCATACTCTCACCACATGAGGCCAGGAATTGTCATGCACCAGGAGCCACTGTACCAGCATAGGTTCTGACAATGGGTCCAAGGATTTCATCTTGATACCTAATGGCAGCCAAGGTGCCTTTGTCAAGCCTGTAGCGGCCTGTGTGACCCTCCATGGATATGCCTCCCCAGACAATCATTAACCCACCACCAAACTGCTCATGCTTAATGATGTTACAGGCAGCATAATGTTCTCCATGGCTTCTCCAGACCCTTTCACTTCTGTCACGTGCTCAGGGTGAACCTGCTCTCATCTGTAAAAAGTACAGGGCACCAGTGGTGCATCTGCCAATTCTGGTATTCTATGGCGAATGCCAATCGAGCTGCATGCTGCTGGGCAGTGAGCTCAGGGCCCATTAGAGGGCATGGGGCCCTTGGGTCACCCTCATGAAGTTTTTCTGGTTGTTTGGTCAGAGACATTCACACCAGTGGCCTGCTGGAGGTCATTTTGTAGGGCTCTGGCAGTGCTCATCCTGTTCCTCCTTGCCCAAAGGAGCAGATACTGGTCCTGCTGATGGGTTATGGACCTTCTATGGCCCTCTCCAGCTCTCCTAGAGTAACTGCTTGTCTCCTAGAATCTCCTCCATGCCCTTGAGACTGTGTAGGGAGACACAGCAAACCTTCTGGCAATGACACGTATTGATGTGCCATCCTGGAAAAGTTGGACTACCTGTGCAACCTCTGTAGGGTCCAGGTATCGCCTCGTGCTACCAGTAGTGACACTGACTGTAGCCAAATGCAAAACTAGTGAAGAAACAGTCAGAAAAGATGAGGAGGGAAAAATGTCAGTGGCCTCCACCTGTTAAACCATTCCTTTTTCTTGGGGTCATCTCATTGTTGTACCTCTAGTGCATCTGTTGGTAATTTCATTAACACCACAGCAGCTGAAACTGATTAACAACCCCCTCTGCTACATAACTGACCAGATTAATATCCCATAAGTTTCATTGACTTTATGCTATATTCTGATTAAAAAGTGTTCCTTTAATTCTTTTGAGCAGTATATATATATATATATATATATATATATATATATATATATATATATATATATATATATATATATATATATATATATATATATATATATATATATATATATATATATATATATATATATATACACACACATTTTTGCTTTCATTGTGTTGATTTTAATGTAAATTGCTAAATCTGTTATGCAATTATTATTGGGTTCTTTGAGAAGCATGCCATTGTATTGTTGTACTTTTGCAAATACAAACAAAAAGGTTTATTTAAGGAAAGATTTTTTTTTTACTTTTAACTGCTTTTGCTATTTTTTTTACATAACTTGATACTTCAGTCATAATTTTTGGGTCATTCCATTGAGGCTTACCTAGGTGGTGTTCTGCAAGATTTTTTTAAAATGTGAAACTTTGCTCATTTATTGGTATGATTGATGGACAAAAATCATTTTTTCAGTTATTTCCCTTAAACTGCTCCCTGTTAGCCGCCTTCAAAGGTAGCCATTTTTATCAGGCAAACAGCGGAAACCACACCTAACCCCCTTGGCCTCCCTGCAGCTTCAGTTTTGCCACCTGTCCATCTCCTATAAAGGCAGTTGAATGATGAGTCCTTGAAGCTTGCAAAGAATGTGGTTAACTCAGTGGATACAGCCCACCATTGATTCTGTACAATCCAGGCCAAACTTTGTAATCCCCAGTGATCTGTCATATCAGGTGGTGACGGCCCAAGATGAAACACAAAGCCAACTATTCATCCTATGACCCAACTGCCACAAGATCTGTGGCCTTGCACATGCTTATATTTTAAGAATGCTTCTGGGGGTAGAGAAATTGCTGGTGAGCATCACAGCACGCTTTTATTGGTCTGGCAGAGGTGCACCACTTTTGCAGGTCTTGTTCAGAATATCAATTAACTCAAATAGCCTGGCGAGACAATGCACCTCTGGTGCTCTTGCCCATTATTAATATCCCTTTCGAGTGGGTCAGCATTAACATTGCTGGTCCTTTCAAACCTTCTACAAGAAGCCACAAGTATATTCTCGTCCTCTTGGACTATGCCACCCGATGTACAGAAGGTATATGCCAGCAGGTGGCTAACACAAAGATTATTGTCCAGGAACTTGTTGGGGTTTTTCATGTGTTAGTATCCCTAAGGAGGTCCTCACCAACTGGGAGATGCCCTTCACATTAGGTACCTTCAAAGAAATCACTAAGCTGCTCCACATCTCCCACCTCTAAACCTCTAGCTAGACAGATCCCCTGGTTGAGGGCTTTAACCAAATGCTCAAACAGATTTTGAAGAGGGGGGTGAGTGCAGAAAATGAATGACTGGGACCTCCTACCATTCATCCTGTTTGCTTTCCCAGAGGTACTTAAAGCCTCAGTGTGGTTTTCTCCCTTTGAACTGCTTTACAGGAGACAGCCCTGGGGATTGCTCGGTTTAATCAGGGAGGGCTGTTAGAAGAAAGCAGAGCCCTTCATCTGAAAAATCATCAACAGTGTTGCTGAATTATGCAACTGTGTCAAACTCCAATCCCTTTTAAATGAGCATCTCGAGCGTGGGCAGCACACTCAGGCTTAGCTTTATAATCATGACTCCCATCTATGCAAGTTTTGTTCAGAGGATCAGAGCATGGTCCTTGTCCCCACATCTCACTCCAATTTCCTCATGCACTGGAAAGGGACCTTCAAGTCTTCAAGGTGAGAGAGGAGGAAGGAGCTGGTTGACTATTTGGTGTACAGTGCCATGCAAAAGTACATTATGAGAATAACATTTGTGTCACAATAAAAAATATGTTGCACCTTCACAGTGGTAGGCATGCTGTGTAAATCAAATGGTGCTAACCCCCCAAATAAATATTTTAATTCAAGATTATAATGCAACCAAACAGCACAAACAATGAGGGGGGTGAATACTTTTACAAGGCACTGTATAACTGAATATAACAAGCAGTCTGTTTTGAGAGAAAGTCTTAATTTTTAATGCAGGAAATCCAAGTATTAATTTCAACTATTGATCATCTTGAAAACCCAGCTTCCACAATGAATGTTTAAAGGAAACATTGAAAGCTTTTGTTACATTTTTAAACACAAGGTAAACAATATTAGGTGTAATATAATATATCCCTCAAACGTTTATCTTGTTGAACCTCAGCATGCTCGTTTCAGTAAATTAAATTGTTTCACTCAAGAAGTTTTATCTGAACATCTTTAAATAATTACTCAACTAAAACTTTCCACTTGTGTCCTTGACTCAGTCTGAACAGGGTTTCTCTAAGAAATCTCCAATGTGCTTATTGTTATTGTACTTGGCATAGTTAACTCCTCATTAGATCTGAGAGTCTTCCCAGATTGTCCAAAGATAGTTAAAATAGTTAAAAATAAATAGTTAAGTCCCTGCTCAAGAAAAATAATCTAGACTCCTATGTCTTTGACAATTTTAAACCTATTTCTAACCTGTCTTTTTTAGTGAAATTCTAGAAAAATTAGTTCAGCTATTAGATGGTTACTTGTATATACATTCTATTCTTTGCAAAAGTTAGACCACTTATAACATTACAAAATGCTAAAAAATGAGTTAACACTTTTGTTTTTATTCAACTATATTACTGTAGGGCAGCACGGTGGCGCAGTGGTAGCACTGCTGCCTCACAGTTAGGAGACCCAGGTTTGCTTCCCGGGTCCTCCCTGCATGGAGTTTGCATGTTCTCCCCGTGTCTGCGTGGGTTTCCTCCGGGCGCTCCGGTTTCCTCCCACAGTCCAAAGACATGCAGGTTAGGTGGATTGGAGATTCTAAATTGGCCCTAGTGTGTGCTTGGTGTGTGGGTGTGTTTGTGTGTGTCCTGCGGTGGGTTGGCACCCTGCCCAGGATTGGTTCCTGCCTTGTGCCCTGTGTTGGCTGGGATTGGCTCCAGCAGACCTCCGTGACCCTGTATTTGGATTCAACGGGTTAGAAAATGGATGGATGGATGGATTACTGTAATGCAGTCCAAACAGGACCATATAATAAAGACATCAATAAGTTGCAATTAGTGCAAAATGCAGCAGCAAGAATCTTGACCAGAAAAAGAAAATTTAAGCACATCTCACCCATCTTATCATTACATTGGTTACCTGTATCCTTTAAAATTAATTTTATAATACTATTGCTGATATATAAAGCTGTAAATAATCTTGCTTCTTTTTATATTTTGTAGTGCCTGCCCCCAGCATTCACATGTCATGATATTAGATCTTCCAATGGTGGTCTGAGCTAAGAGCTAAGAATAAAAGAAGTGAGCTTTTGCTGTTATGCACCAAAACTTTGGAATGTGTTACCAATAGGTATATGCCAGGCTGGCAATGTGAAAAATTAAAAAAAAAAAAAACTTTAAAAGACCTCATTTTTAAATTTAGCTTTTTTCATAGCCATATTTAACTTCTGCTTCTTCTTCTTCTTTTGGCTGTTCCCGTTAGGGGTAGCCAGAGCAGATCATCTTGTTCCATATATATTTAACTTCTGCTTCTAATAGATGATATATGCACAGAAATATCTTTATGGCTTTTTGACAATCACTAATTTCTACTTTTCTCTGCTTTCTTTCCATTTCCACCTGATCAAAGTCCTATGTAGCCAACTGTGCTGTACATAATCGATCCTCAATGCACTGAATCCTCTAAGACGAAGCCTATAAACAGTAAGAAGTGATTTAAGACAATTTTGTTAGGTAGTATGAGTATTAGGGACTAGGAGGTCCTTTGGCCTTGGAGCCCCTACTGATTTTGTTTTGTTTTTGTTTTATTTTGTTTTTTTCAGAATAAAGCCTCTATTTTTTTCTGTCCTCCCTGGTGAATTAACTCCACCACCAGACATAAATTTTAAAACTAAATCCATATATAAGGGCTCTAATTTTTTATACTTGTATATCTAGGTTATGTAAGTGAGTACTGATTTGTTCTTATCTAATATTTTGGTATGCCATTTATTCATTCTTATTTTGATCTATTTCTAATTTGTTTTTCTTTTCTTGTTATTTTTTCTTTGTCTTCTTGTAAAGCACTTTGAGCTACATCCTGTGTATAAAAATTTGCTATAGAAATAAATGTTGTTGGTGTTGTTGTCTGAGTTTGAACTCAATATCACAAGTCAGCTTCTCTCCGTGTGGATTCACTCGACTTGTTTAGACTGAAACATAAAGCTTCAAAGATTTTTTGTAACTCATCATGGTCTTCTTCTCTCTGGTAGGCATATCAAGAACAGTAATATTGTTTTTTATTATAACCTCTAATCTACAAGGAACATTGCCCTACCCCCCTGGACCAGTCATTTATTGTTAATGGAAAGAATATCTTAAGCGTTTTAATGAAGCTGATTGTTTGTGGACTGTTGGAGAAACAGTCTTACTGCTTGTCCTTATGTTGTCTATTTGTATTAATGCCTTACATGTATGAGCTTCAGTATTCCAAATGAAATGTTGCTTACTTTGTTACGACAATACAGTAAAGCACAAAGATTTCTAAAGTAGTTTACTTAGTAGTCAATAAACAAATAGTTTGTGGCTTGTAATATACATTGTTTTTAATTATTCTGCAAAAATCATTTAAGCTAACTGCAGTGTTCCAGAAGCAGTATGGCAGGACAAAAAACTGAATTTCTTTAATCTTTTTCACTATGACAAGAGAAAACCTTGCCTCACAGATTTGCTTAAATATATTCATATGCCAAATTTTGAAATACTTGAGTACAAAGATAAGGTAAGTGATTGGCACCCTTTTGTTATCATCTTAGACCTACAATTAGGAGGCAATAAAAATAAATCATTTACAGTTTAATTACACTTCAACATTTTGCGATCCTAAATTGTCCCTAGTGTGTGCCTGGTGTGTGTGTGTCCTGCGGTGGGCTGGCATCCTGCCTGGGATTTGTTCCTGCCTTGTGCCCTGTTTTGGCTGGGATTGGTTCAAGTAAACCTCCGTGACCCTGTGTTAAGATATAGTGGGTTGGACAATGACTGACTAACTGACATTAGATGTAGTTCCTCATTTAGAAAACAATATTTAACACAGTTAAAATCTTAGTCCACTCAAAAAGGTGGGTTTTAAATCTATGTAAAGTAACATTCCCCTTTGCTTTGATTTCAGAGTAACATCAGTGGCTTCAAAATGTGGCACAGATTGGCCATCAGTTTCCTTCTCATCGCTCAACTGCCCATTGTTCTGACTAAGTCCCATTACACTCACCTGGGATCTCCTTGTATTACTGATTGTGAGAAAAGAAATAATCAGTACATTTGCACAAGTGTTCAGGATAATGGCCATTATGCTTCCATGTATTGTTCTCCTCAAGAAGGGCTTGACTTTCAAGGAAGAAAATGTAAGCAGGATGAACCATGCAATAAACATGGCTACGGATATTACTGGTGTAATTTAGAAAGCTTCTGGAAGGAATGGGGTTATTGTGGATTAGTGATAGAGTACTTGGAGCATCTGACTGCAACTTACCATATTCCTTGCAAAAATCAATGTGATCAACAAGGATCATCAACTTATTACTGGTGTGAAACAAGGAAAGGCTGGGACTACTGTTCACCTAAACAAGGTCTGGACATATACGGAAACAAATGCAAACTCAATCATCCCTGTGGCTATCATGGATCCACTGGATACACTTGGTGTAATTTAGAAAAAGGTGGATGGGGAAAATGTGGGAAAGTGCATGAGAGAGATGTATTATTTATCAGCTCCACATACAACCTTGTCTGTCAGGATGAATGCTCAACATATGGTAATAATTATTTTTGGTGCAACACTTTGAAAGGATGGGACTACTGCTCTCCAGTTCCAGATGTAACCTACAAAAAAGAACCATGCAGGTCAGATCACAAATGTGGACTGAATGGTGAGAGCTACAATTGGTGCAGGACTGAGAAGGGTTGGGACAAGTGTGGGTCTATAGCTGAGGGAGAGTGTGCCTATACTGTACAGAACACAAAAAAACGATCTTTTGTGGCACCTGAACTGATCTGTACAATTAATGATGAGGGGAACAGGAGGTTGACTAGATTTGAGATGCAGGCTACAACTGATTTGTTAGATGGTTCACCCTACCTGAACACTGCTACCGATCTGATTGCTCAGTGGAGAAATGATCTCTTGACAAATCAACCGCGCTCTAATTTAATCACTGAAGATGACCTACGTATTGATCTTCAAAACCTTCCAGTCAGTGGAGGAGACGTTACTACAATCTCCAAATTCAAGTTAATCGTCGACGGAACCCTGGAGAAAGCACCAGCATTTCCCAGATTCTAATTCCTGTATCCCAAGATATTCCTGAGAGATATTTCCAGAGCATTTACTGAGAGCCTTGTTCGGCAAGCTAGAGTTAGGATTGTAGTAACACAATGCAGACACGACTGTTGAAACATACATTTCTTATTTTTTCGTATTCCTTATCTTTCGCTTCTTTCTCTATTCAAGTTTTACTTAAAGTATAGTGATACATATTGATGTTTACAGTTTATTTTGTGGGACCTCGACTGTATATATTTGATGCATTGATAAGTATGAAAAACTAAATTGACTTACACTGTAATATTACTTAAGAACTATTATTATAATTAATAATAATAATAATAATAATAATAATAATTTATTTAACAGGCACATTTCTTAGCACTCAAGGTCACCTTACAAAGAAATCGAAACAAAAGTAATAGAAACACAAACAAATAGAATGGTAAAATCAGATAACAAAAAGATAAAAAGTAGTAACAAACATAAAAGAAAATGATAATGTTGATATGCAAGTTTAAAAAGATAAGATTTGAGAGAAGTTTTAAATTATGTTATTGAGTCCAGTTGACGGATATAAAGGGGAAGAGAATTCCAGAGCTGAGGAGCACTATGAGAGAATGCTCTTCCTCCCATAGAACAGAGTTTGATATGTGGTACAGAAAGTAAAGCTGCAGATGAGGATCTGAAGATTAGTGAGGTAGGGAGGAACAAGATTGTGGAGAACTTTAAATATTAAGAGCAGTATTTAAATTGTATTTAGTAGTAGACAGGGAGCCAATGAAGTTGAGAGAGAATAGGTGTAACATGTTCAGTTAACTTTGAACAGGTAATTATCCCAGCAGTGGAGTTTTTTATGAGTTGTAAGCAATGGATACATTTTTTGGGGATACCAGATAGAATTGCATTGCAGTAATCTATGCATGAAGTAACTAAGGCTTTAACCAATACTTCGGTATTGGGTTGTGTAAGAGAAGGACTGAGTCTAAAAATGCTTTAGAGATGAAAAAAGGCAGTCTGAGAAACATTATTTATGTGAGATGAAAAGGAGAGAACACTGTCTAGAATGACACCCAGGCTCTTAACAGTGTCGCTCATTAATTACAATGGAAGAACTGTTAACCTTAGCGAGTGTAGATTTAGAACCAATGAGGAGCGCCTAAGTTTTATTGCTGTTTAGTTGGAGAAAAATAGGAGTCACCAATGAACTTATGTCTTGGAGACATGCTGTGAGAATACAGAATTTCAACAGAAAATGGAGGTAGCTTTAGTAAGTGAATAAAGCTGTGAGTCATCAGCATAACAGTGAAATTGGATGCCATGATGTCAAAAGATATTGCCTATTTGGAAGATGTAGATGAGAAAGAGAAGTAGCCCCGAGACAGAGCCCTATGGAACTCCCTGTGTAACTACGGCATTCTCAGACTTAAAGCTAAACTCACTTTAACTAAAAGTATTTTATTAAATAACATTATTATTATAATTAACTAAGAAAATAAACAGTTTGAAATAAAAGAATAGCCATTACATATTGAGGTTTAAAATTCTGTCCATTCATCAACTTCCTGAACTTCATGGATAAAAATTTTGTTTTGTAGGAGTTAGAATTTTCCTAGAAATCATGAGATCATACCAATACATTCATTGTTTGACTATAATTATTACATTATAGCATCACAGGAGCCGGCCCTATTGGACAAAAGGTATTATTTGGAATGATTAGGCCGTTTTTGAAAATATAGAATCCATTTCAACATTCAATGTAATATTAACTATATTACTTTTCTTTTATTATTTTTGTTTATCATGGGCATTGACCTTTTGTGTATTTTTAATAGCTGATCATGACATGGTGGATCCCAATATCTGACAACAAAGTTTCTAGATACATTTCCTATTTTTACAGTACATTAGGATGTTTAATATCACTTAAATTTTTAAGTCTGAAAAAAGTTTTTGTTAATGTGATTTTCAATTCAATTTTGGACTTTGGTACTTTTTGGCCTAATATGCCTGCCACGAGACCTCCCCTGGAAGGACGGATAGACTCTTGGCCCGAGTGGGAGTGTTTCCAGTTTTCATTGTCCATGTTTGAGTACTGTTTTAGTGATAATGTATAACAATAGAGATGCAGTATGCACAGCTAATCAGCAGCTCTAGTCTGGGTATGATAAGCTGAAGTAGTGAGTCTTCAGCCGGGATTTAAAAGGTGGGACCGAAGGGGCATCTCTTATAGTAGGCAGACCATTCCACAGTTTAGGGGCCCTGTAACTAAAAGTTCGACCTCCCACTGTTATTTTATTAATCTTGGAATCATAAGCAGACCGGCATCTTGAGATCTTAATGTGCGCTCAGGTTTGTAAGTCATGATAAGTTCAGACAAGTAAGCTGGACCTTGGCCACTTAAGGCTTTATATGTTTAAAGGAGGATTTTGAAATCTGCCCCAAACTTAACCAGGAGCCAGTGTATGGGTTTAAGAGCAGAAGTTATGTGTTCATATTTTCTTGTTCTTGTAATAATTCTTGCAGCAGGATTTTGGATTAACTGGAGGCTGTATAAAGAACAGTTTGAACATCCAGTGAACACCGCATTGTAGATAGATAGATAGATAGATAGATAGATAGATAGATAGATAGATAGATAGATAGATAGATAGATAGATAGATAGATAGATACTTTATTAATCCCAAGGGGAAATTCACACAATCCAGCAGTAGTATACTGATACAAAAAACAATATTAAATTAAATTACTTTTACCTCCCACGGGTGGAATTGAAGAGTCACATAGTGTGGGGGAGGAATGATCTCCTCAGTCTGTCAGTGGAGCAGGATGGTGACAGCAGTCTGTCGCTGAAGCTACTCCTCTGTCTGGAGATGACACTGTTCAGTGGATGCAGTGGATTCTCTGTGATTGACAGGAGTTTGCTTAGTGCCTGTCGCTCTGCCACAGATGTTAAACTGTCCAACTTCATTCCTACAATAGAGCCTGCCTTTCTAACAAGTTTGTCCAGGTGTGAGGCATCCTTCATCAAGAGGGCACTCGCCACAACCGTCTGGTAAAAGATCTGCAGCATCTTATTGCAAATGTTGAAGGATGCTAACCTTTTAAGGAAGTATTGTCGGCTCTGACCTTTTTTACACAGAGTAGTCAATCCTACTAGAAATAAATGCATGAATTAATTTTGCAGAATCCTGTTTATTTAGAAAACACCTTAATTTCCCAATATTTTGAAAATGGAAGAAACATGATTTAGACAATTTTGTAATGTGTGCTTTAAATGATATGCTACAGTCAAAGATAACTCCTAGATTGTGGGCTGATTCAGTAAAACTAATGATGATTCCAAGTGAGTTAAATGATGACAGAATATTGTTGTGATCAGCGTCATTCCCTCTAACAATTAGCATCTCTGTTTTGTCTGTGTTCAAACACAAGTAGTTCTCATTCATCCACTCTAATTCACTAACACAATTAATTAAAAACAACATTGGCGAAACTTAATTTGGTCTAAAAGAAAGGTATAACTGGGTGTCATCTGCTTATGAGTAAAAATTAACATTATTTTTTCTAACAATAGATATCAGTGGAAGTATGTAAAGTGAAAACAGTAAAGGTCCCAGTACTGAGCCCTGCGGGAAAACCAATTTAACTTCAGTGTATAATGATGGAGTATTGTCAGCACATTTCTGTACATACTGGAATCGATTTAATAAATGAGATCTAAACCAGGCAAGGACACTGGCTGTAGGCCCAAAGTCATTTTCCAGCCTGTATAGTAAATTACAATGGTCAATGTGGTATCAAACGCTGCACTTAAATCTAACAACATAATTACAGTGGAGTTCCCTTCGTCAGAGGATATCAGAATGTCATTTGCAACACACATTAGTGCCATTTCTGTACTATGGTTTGCACTGAGATCTGGGATCTTATATTTTTAATTTTCTCATTAAAGAAGTTCATAAAGTCTGTACTGCTAATCACTGTTAGTATCTTGTACTGTAGATCTGAATTCCCATTTGTTAAATTAGCCACTGTTCTAAACAGTACATGTGGATTATTATTATTGTTATCTATTATTTTAGAATAGTAGTCTGAGCGAGCTTTAAAGAGAGATATTTTAAATATTTTTTAACACTCTGTGTCCAGGCAGTTTGAAAGACCTACTTTGTTGTTCTTCATCTGCACTCAAGTTTTTGACACTCTAATTTAAGAGCTCGACTGTCTTCATTAAACCATGGAGAGTTTCTTTGTGCTTTGATCACTTTATTTTAAGGGAAGCCACTGCGTCCAGAGCATCTCTCAAGGTCATATAATGTGATATTCGTTGATCTCAATTGTTTTCCATGTTTACATTTAATGTTAACTAATTTAAATGGTTTTCCAAAATAACACTTAGCTTACTCAAAGTGTCTATAAATTTAGAAGCAGAATTTCAATCTAGATGTCGCACTGTCTTTGTTTTAATCTGTTAGTGTATTGTTGAGGGTAGATCCAAATCAAGCGTAATTAATAGTGATTAATAATAACTTTATTTAATGGAGTAACATTTAAATTTAGAATTTCAACTCTGTAAGTTATAATTAAATCTAATATGTGGTTATGATTATGAGATGGACCTTTGAAATTCTGACAGAATCCTGTTGAATTTAACAAATAAATAAAACATTTGGTAAAAGTGCCATTTTCCACATCATTGTGTACATTAAAATCACCCATCAACATAATGTGATCATAGTCAGCCAAATGACACATAAGAGGTTTCCAAATAACCCGAGTAAGTGCATCGGCATTGGCATGGAAAGAGCCCTTATGATGAATGAGCAATCTATATGGATGTTGGTCAACTGTTATGCAATTTATTGGGTTCTTTGAGAAGCATGCCATTGTATTGTTGTACTTTTTGCAAATACAAACAAAAAAGGTTTATTTAAGGAAAGATTTTTTTTTTTTACTTTTAACTGCTTTGCTATTTTTTTTTTACATAACTTGATACTCTAGTCATAATTTTGGGTCATTCCCATTGAGGCTTACCTAGGTGGTGTGTGTTATGCAAGATTTTTTAAAAATGTGGAACTTTGCTCATTTATTGGTATGATTGATGGGCAAAAATAATTTTTTCAGTTATTTCCCTTAAACTGCTCCCTGTTAGCCCCCTCCAAAGGTAGCCATTTTTATCAGGCAAACAGCAGAAACCACACCTAAACCCCCTTGGCCTCCCTACAGCTTCAGTTTTGCCACCTGTCCATCTCCCTGTAAAGGCAGTTGAATGGATGAGTCCTTGAAGTTTGCAAAGAATGTGGTTAACTCAGTGGATACAGCCCACCATTGATTCTGTGCAATCCAGGCCACAACTTTGTAATCCCCAGTGATCTGTCATATCAGGTGGTGACGGCCCAAGATGAAACACAAAGCCAACTATTCATCCTATGACCCAACTGCCACAAGATCTGTGGCCTTGCACATGCTTATATTTTAAGAATGCTCTTGGGTAGAGAAATTGCTGGTGAGCATCAGAGCAGCACTTTTATTGGTCTGGCAGAGGTGCACCACTTTTGCAGGTCTTGTTCAGAATATCAATTAACTCAAATAGCCTGGCGAGACAATGCACCTCTGGTGCTCTTGCCCATTATTAACATCCCTTTCGAAAGTGGGTCAGCATTACCATTGCTGGTCCTTTTCAAACCTTCTACAAGAAGCCACAAGTATATTCTCGTCCTCTTGGACTATGCCACCCGATGTACAGAAGGTATATGCCAGCAGGTGGCTAACACAAAGATTATTGTCCAGGAACTTGTTGGGGTTTTTTCATGTGTTAGTATCCCTAAGGAGGTCCTCACCAACTGGGAGATGCCCTTCACATTAGGTACCTTCAAAGAAATCACTAAGCTGCTCCACATCTCCCACCTCTAAACCTCTAGCTAGACAGATCCCCTGGTTGAGGGCTTTAACCAAATGCTCAAACAGATTTTGAAGAGGGGGGTGAGTGCAGAAAATCAATGACTGGGACCTCCTACCATTCATCCTGTTTGCTTTCCCAGAGGTACTTAAAGCCTCAGTGTGGTTTTCTCCCTTTGAACTGCTTTACAGGAGACAGCCCTGGGGATTGCTCGGTTTAATCAGGGAGGGCTGTTAGAAGAAAGCAGAGCCCTTCATCTGAAAAATCATCAACAGTGTTGCTGAATTATGCAACTATGTCAAACTCCAACTCCCTTTTAAATGAGCATCTCGAGCGTGGGCAGCACACTCAGGCTTAGCTTTATAATCATGACTCCCATCTATGCAAGTTTTGTTCAGAGGATCAGAGCATGGTCCTTGTCCCCACATCTCACTCCAATTTCCTCATGCACTGGAAAGGGACCTTCAAGTCTTCAAGGTGAGAGAGGAGGAAGGAGCTGGTTGACTATTTGGTGTACAGTGCCATGCAAAAGTACATTATGAGAATAACATTTGTGTCACAATAAAAAATATGTTGCACCTTCACAGTGGTAGGCATGCTGTGTAAATCAAATGGTGCTAACCCCCCAAATAAATATTTTAATTCAAGATTATAATGCAACCAAACAGCACAAACAATGAGGGGGGTGAATACTTTTACAAGGCACTGTATAACTGAATATAACAAGCAGTCTGTTTTGAGAGAAAGTCTTAATTTTTAATGCAGGAAATCCAAGTATTAATTTCAACTATTGATCATCTTGAAAACCCAGCTTCCACAATGAATGTTTAAAGGAAACATTGAAAGCTTTTGTTACATTTTAAACACAAGGTAAACAATATTAGGTGTAATATAATATATCCCTCAACGTTTATCTTGTTGAACCTCAGCATGCTCGTTTCAGTAAATTAAATTGTTTCACTCAAGAAGTTTTATCTGAACATCTTTAAATAATTACTCAACTAAAACTTTCCACTTGTGTCCTTGACTCAGTCTGAACAGGGTTTCTCTAAGAAATCTCCAATGTGCTTATTGTTATTGTACTTGGCATAGTTAACTCCTCATTAGATCTGAGAGTCTTCCCAGATTGTCCAAAGATAGTTAAAATAGTTAAAAATAAATAGTTAAGTCCCTGCTCAAGAAAAATAATCTAGACTCCTATGTCTTTGACAATTTTAAACCTATTTCTAACCTGTCTTTTTTAGTGAAATTCTAGAAAAAGTAGTTCAGCTATTAGATGGTTACTTGTATATACATTCTATTCTTGCAAAGGGTAGACCTCTTATAACATTATAAGATGCTAAAAAATGAGTTAACACTTTTGTTTTATTCAACTATATTACTGTAGGGCAGCACGGTGGCGCAGTGGTAGCACTGCTGCTCTCACAGTTAGGAGACCCAGGTTTGCTTCCCGGTCCTCCCTGCATGGAGTTTGCATGTTCTCCCGTGTCTCTGGGTTTCTCCGGGTTTTCCTCCCACAGTCCAAAGACATGCAGGTTAGGTGGATTGGAGATTCTAAATTGGCCCTAGTGTGTGCTTGGTGTGTGGGTGTGTTTTGTGTGTCCTGCGGTGGGTTGGCACCCTGCCCAGGATTGGTTCCTGCCTTGTGCCCTGTGTTGGCTGGGATTGGCTCCAGCAGACCTCCGTGACCCTGTATTTGGATTCAACGGGTTAGAAAATGGATGGATGGATGGATTACTGTAATGCAGTCCAAACAGGACCATATAATAAAGACATCAATAAGTTGCAATTAGTGCAAAATGCAGCAGCAAGAATCTTGACCAGAAAAAGAAAATTTAAGCACATCTCACCCATCTTATCATTACATTGGTTACCTGTATCCTTTAAAATTAATTTTATAATACTATTGCTGATATATAAAGCTGTAAATAATCTTGCTTCTTTTTATATTTTGTAGTGCCTGCCCCAAGCATTCACATGTCATGATATTAGATCTTCCAATGGTGGTCTGAGCTTAAGAGCTAAGAATAAAAGAAGTGAGCTTTTGCTGTTATGCACCAAAACTTTGGAATGTGTTACCAATAGGTATATGCCAGGCTGGCAATGTGAAAAATTAAAAAAAAACTTTAAAAGACCTCATTTTTAAATTTAGCTTTTTCATAGCCATATTTAACTTCTGCTTCTTCTTCTTTTTTGGCTGTTCCCGTTAGTAGCCAGAGCAGATCATCTTGTTCCATATATATTTAACTTCTGCTTCTAATAGATGATATATGCACAGAAATATCTTTATGGCTTTTTGACAATCACTAATTTCTACTTTTCTCTGCTTTCTTTTCCATTTCCACCTGATCAAAGTCCTATGTAGCCAACTGTGCTGTACATAATCGATCCTCAATGCACTGAATCCTCTAAGATGAAGCCTATAAACAGTAAGAAGTGATTTAAGACAATTTTGTTAGGTAGTATGAGTATTAGGGACTAGGAGGTCCTTTGGCCTTGGAGCCCCTACTGATTTTGTTTTGTTTTGTTTTATTTTGTTTTTTCAGAATAAAGCCTCTATTTTTCTGTCCTCCTGGTGAATTAACTCCACCACCAGACATAAATTTGAAAACTAAATCCATATATAAGGGCTCTAATTTTTTATACTTGTATATCTAGGTTATGTAAGTGAGTACTGATTTGTTCTTATCTAATATTTTGGTATGCCATTTATTCATTCTTATTTTGATCTATTTCTAATTTGTTTTTCTTTTCTTGTTATTTTTCTTTGTCTTCTTGTAAAGCACTTTGAGCTACATCCTGTGTATAAAAATGTGCTATAGAAATAAATGTTGTTGGTGTTGTTGTCTGAGTTTGAACTCAATATCACAAGTCAGCTTCTCTCCGTGTGGATTCACTCGACTTGTTTAGACTGAAACATAAAGCTTCAAAGATTTTTTGTAACTCATCATGGTCTTCTTCTCTCTGGTAGGCATATCAAGAACAGTAATATTGTTTTTTATTATAACCTCTAATCTACAAGGAACATTGCCCTACCATCTTGACCATTCATTTATTGTTAATGGAAAGAATATCTTAAGCGTTTTAATGAAGCTGATTGTTTGTGGACTGTTGGAGAAACAGTCTTACTGCTTGTCCTTATGTTGTCTATTTGTATTAATGCCCATGTATGAGCTTCAGTATTCCAAATGAAATGTTGCTTACTTTGTTATGACAATACAGTAAAGCACAAAGATTTCTAAAGTAGTTTACTTAGTAGTCAATAAACAAATAGTTTGTGGCTTGTAATATACATTGTTTTTAATTATTCTGCAAAAATATATATAAACTAACTGCAGTGTTCCAGAAGCAGTATGGCAGGACAAACAGCTGAATTTTTAATCTTTTCATTATGACAAGAGAAAACCTTGCCTCACAGATTTGCTTAAATATACTCATATGCCAAATTTTGAAATACTTGAGTACAAAGATAAGGTAAGTGATTGGCACCCTTTTGTTATCATCTTAGACCTACAATTAGGAGGCAATAAAATAAATCATTTACAGTTTAATTACACTTCAACATTTTGCGATCCTAAATTGTCCCTAGTGTGTGCCTGGTGTGTGTGTGTCCTGCGGTGGGCTGGCATCCTGCCTGGGATTTGTTCCTGCCTTGTGCCCTGTTTTGGCTGGGATTGGTTCAAGTAAACCTCCGTGACCCTGTGTTAAGATATAGTGGGTTGGACAATGACTGACTAACTGACATTAGATGTAGTTCCTCATTTAGAAAACAATATTTAACACAGTTAAATCTTAGTCCTCTCAAAAAGGTGGGTTTTAAATCTATGTAAAGTAACATTCTCCTTTGCTTTGATTTCAGAGTAACATCAGTGGCTTCAAAATGTGGCACAGATTGGCCATCAGTTTCCTTCATCGCTCAACTGCCCATTGTTCTGACTAAGTCCCATTACACTCACCTGGGATCTCCTTGTATTACTGATTGTGAGAAAAGAAATAATCAGTACATTTGCACAAGTGTTCAGGATAATGGCCATTATGCTTCCATGTATTGTTCTCCTCAAGAAGGGCTTGACTTTCAAGGAAGAAAATGTAAGCAGGATGAACCATGCAATAAACATGGCTATGGATATTACTGGTGTAATTTAGAAAGCTTCTGGAAGGAATGGGGTTATTGTGGATTAGTGATAGAGTACTTGGAGCATCTGACTGCAACTTACCATATTCCTTGCAAAAATCAATGTGATCAACAAGGATCATCAACTTATTACTGGTGTGAAACAAGGAAAGGCTGGGACTACTGTTCACCTAAACAAGGTCTGGACATATACGGAAACAAATGCAAACTCAATCATCCCTGTGGCTATCATGGATCCACTGGATACACTTGGTGTAATTTAGAAAAAGGTGGATGGGGAAAATGTGGGAAAGTGCATGAGAGAGATGTATTATTTATCAGCTCCACATACAACCTTGTCTGTCAGGATGAATGCTCAACATATGGTAATAATTATTTTTGGTGCAACACTTTGAAAGGATGGGACTACTGCTCTCCAGTTCCAGATGTAACCTACAAAAAAGAACCATGCAGGTCAGATCACAAATGTGGACTGAATGGTGAGAGCTACAATTGGTGCAGGACTGAGAAGGGTTGGGACAAGTGTGGGTCTATAGCTGAGGGAGAGTGTGCCTATACTGTACAGAACACACAAAAACGATCTTTTGTGGCACCTGAACTGATCTGTACAATTAATGATGAGGGGAACAGGAGGTTGACTAGATTTGAGATGCAGGCTACAACTGATTTGTTAGATGGTTCACCCTACCTGAACACTGCTACCGATCTGATTGCTCAGTGGAGAAATGATCTCTTGACAAATCAACCGCGCTCTAATTTAATCACTGAAGATGACCTACGTATTGATCTTCAAAACCTTCCAGTCAGTGGAGGAGTGCGTTACTACAATCTCCAAATTCAAGTTAATTGTCAACGGAACCATGGAGAAAGCACCAGCATTTCCCAGATTCTAATTCCTGTATCCCAAGATATTCCTGAGAGATATTTCCGCAGAGCATTTACTGAGAGCCTTGTTCGGCAAGCTAGAGTTAGGATTGTAGTAACACAATGCAGACACGACTGTTGAAACATACATTTCTTATTTTTTCGGATTCCTTATCTTTCACTTCTTTTCTCTATTCAAGTTTTACTTAAACTATAGTGACACATATTGATGTTTACAGTTTATTTTGTGGGACCTCGACTGTATATATTTGATGCATTGATAAGTATGAAAACTAAATTGACTTACACTGTAATATTACTTAAGAACTGTTATTATAATAATAATAATAATAATAATAATAATAATAATTTATTTAACAGGCACATTTCTTAGCACTCAAGGTCACCTTACAAAGAAATCAAAACAAAAGTAATAGAAACACAAACAAATAGAATGGTAAAATCAGATAACAAAAAAGATAAAAAGTAGTAACAAACATAAAAGAAAATGATAATGTTGATATGCAAGTTTAAAAAGATAAGATTTGAGAGAAGTTTTAAATTATGTTATTGAGTCCAGTTGACGGATATAAAGGGGAAGAGAATTCCAGAGCTGAGGAGCACTATGAGAGAATGCTCTTCCTCCCATAGAACAGAGTTTGATATGTGGTACAGAAAGTAAAGCTGCAGATGAGGATCTGAAGATTAGTGAGGTAGGGAGGAACAAGATTGTGGAGAACTTTAAATATTAAGAGCAGTATTTAAATTGTATTTAGTAGTAGACAGGGAGCCAATGAAGTTGAGAGAGAATAGGTGTAACATGTTCAGTTAACTTTGAACAGGTAATTATCCCAGCAGTGGAGTTTTTTATGAGTTGTAAGCAATGGATATGTATTTTGGGGATACCAGATAGAATTGCATTGCAGTAATCTATGCATGAAGTAACTAAGGCTTTAACCAATACTTCGGTATTGGGTTGTGTAAGAGAAGGACTGAGTCTAAAAATGCTTTAGAGATGAAAAAAGGCAGTCTGAGAAACATTATTTATGTGAGATGAAAAGGAGAGAACACTGTCTAGAATGACACCCAGGCTCTTAACAGTGTCGCCATTAATTACAATGGAAGAACTGTTAACCTTAGGAGTGTAGATTTAGAACCAATGAGGAGCCTAAGTTTTATTGCTGTTTAGTTGGAGAAAATAGGAGTCACCAATGAACTTATGTCTTGGAGACATGCTGTGAGAATACAGAATTTCAACAGAAAATGGAGGTAGCTTTAGTAAGTGAATAAAGCTGTGAGTCATCAGCATAACAGTGAAATTGGATGCCATGATGTCAAAAGATATTGCCTATTTGGAAGATGTAGATGAGAAAGAGAAGTAGCCCGAGACAGAGCCCTATGGAACTCCCTGTGTAACTACTGCATTCTCAGACTTAAAGCTAAACTCACTTTAACTAAAAGTATTTTATTAAATAACATTATTATTATAATTAACTAAGAAAATAAACAGTTTGAAATAAAAGAATAGCCATTACATATTGAGGTTTAAAATTCTGTCCATTCATCAACTTCCTGAACTTCATGGATACAATTTTTTGTTTTGTAGGAGTTAGAATTTTTCCTAGAAATCATGAGATCATACCAATACATTCATTGTTTGACTATAATTATTACATTATAGCATCACAGGGAGCCGGCCCTATTGGACAAAAGGTATTATTTGGAATGATTAGGCCGTTTTTGAAAATATAGAATCCATTTCAACATTCAATGTAATATTAACTATATTACTTTTCTTTTATTATTTTTGTTTATCATGGGCATTGACCTTTTGTGTATTTTTAATAGCTGATCATGACATGGTGGATCCCAATATCTGACAACAAAGTTTCTAGATACATTTCCTATTTTTACAGTACATTAGGATGTTTAATATCACTTAAATTTTTAAGTCTGAAAAAAGTTTTTGTTAATGTGATTTTCAATTCAATTTTGGACTTTGGTACTTTTTGGCCTAATATGCCTGCCATGAGACCTCCCCTGGAAGGACGGATAGACTCTTGGCCCGAGGGAGTGTTTCCAGTTTTCATTGTCCATGTTTGAGTACTGTTTTAGTGATAATGTATAACAATAGAGATGCAGTATGCACAGCTAATCAGCAGCTCTAGTCTGGGTATGATAAGCTGAAGTAGTGAGTCTTCAGCCGGATTTAAAAGGTGGGACGAAGGGGCATCTCTTATAGTAGGCAGACCATTCCACAGTTTAGGGGCCCTGTAACTAAAAGTTCGACCTCCCACTGTTATTTTATTAATCCTTGGAATCATAAGCAGACCGGCATCTTGAGATCTTAATGTGCGCTCAGGTTTGTAAGTCATGATAAGTTCAGACAAGTAAGCTGGACCTTGGCCACTTAAGGCTTTATATGTTTAAAGGAGGATTTTGAAATCTGCCCCAAACTTAACCAGGAGCCAGTGTATGGGTTTAAGAGCAGAAGTTATGTGTTCATATTTTCTTGTTCTTGTAATAATTCTTGCAGCAGGATTTTGGATTAACTGGAGGCTGTATAAAGAACAGTTTGAACATCCAGTGAACACCGCATTGTAGATAGATAGATAGATAGATAGATAGATAGATAGATAGATAGATAGATAGATAGATAGATAGATAGATAGATAGATAGATAGATACTTTATTAATCCCAAGGGGAAATTCACACAATCCAGCAGTAGTATACTGATACAAAAAACAATATTAAATTAAATTACTTTTACCTCCCACGGGTGGAATTGAAGAGTCACATAGTGTGGGGGAGGAATGATCTCCTCAGTCTGTCAGTGGAGCAGGATGGTGACAGCAGTCTGTCGCTGAAGCTACTCCTCTGTCTGGAGATGACACTGTTCAGTGGATGCAGTGGATTCTCTGTGATTGACAGGAGTTTGCTTAGTGCCTGTCGCTCTGCCACAGATGTTAAACTGTCCAACTTCATTCCTACAATAGAGCCTGCCTTTCTAACAAGTTTGTCCAGGTGTGAGGCATCCTTCATCAAGAGGGCACTCGCCACAACCGTCTGGTAAAAGATCTGCAGCATCTTATTGCAAATGTTGAAGGATGCTAACCTTTTAAGGAAGTATTGTCGGCTCTGACCTTTTTTACACAGAGTAGTCAATCCTACTAGAAATAAATGCATGAATTAATTTTGCAGAATCCTGTTTATTTAGAAAACACCTTAATTTCCCAATATTTTGAAAATGGAAGAAACATGATTTAGACAATTTTGTAATGTGTGCTTTAAATGATATGCTACAGTCAAAGATAACTCCTAGATTGTGGGCTGATTCAGTAAAACTAATGATGATTCCAAGTGAGTTAAATGATGACAGAATATTGTTGTGATCAGCGTCATTCCCTCTAACAATTAGCATCTCTGTTTTGTCTGTGTTCAAACACAAGTAGTTCTCATTCATCCACTCTAATTCACTAACACAATTAATTAAAAACAACATTGGCGAAACTTAATTTGGTCTAAAAGAAAGGTATAACTGGGTGTCATCTGCTTATGAGTAAAAATTAACATTATTTTTTCTAACAATAGATATCAGTGGAAGTATGTAAAGTGAAAACAGTAAAGGTCCCAGTACTGAGCCCTGCGGGAAAACCAATTTAACTTCAGTGTATAATGATGGAGTATTGTCAGCACATTTCTGTACATACTGGAATCGATTTAATAAATGAGATCTAAACCAGGCAAGGACACTGGCTGTAGGCCCAAAGTCATTTTCCAGCCTGTATAGTAAATTACAATGGTCAATGTGGTATCAAACGCTGCACTTAAATCTAACAACATAATTACAGTGGAGTTCCCTTCGTCAGAGGATATCAGAATGTCATTTGCAATACACATTAGTGCCATTTCTGTACTATGGTTTGCACTGAGATCTGGGATCTTATATTTTTAATTTTCTCATTAAAGAAGTTCATAAAGTCTGTACTGCTAATCACTGTTAGTATCTTGTACTGTAGATCTGAATTCCCATTTGTTAAATTAGCCACTGTTCTAAACAGTACATGTGGATTATTATTATTGTTATCTATTATTTTAGAATAGTAGTCTGAGCGAGCTTTAAAGAGAGATATTTTAAATATTTTTTAACACTCTGTGTCCAGGCAGTTTGAAAGACCTACTTTGTTGTTCTTCATCTGCACTCAAGTTTTTGACACTCTAATTTAAGAGCTCGACTGTCTTCATTAAACCATGGAGAGTTTCTTTGTGCTTTGATCACTTTATTTTAAGGGAAGCCACTGCGTCCAGAGCATCTCTCAAGGTCATATAATGTGATATTCGTTGATCTCAATTGTTTTCCATGTTTACATTTAATGTTAACTAATTTAAATGGTTTTCCAAAATAACACTTAGCTTACTCAAAGTGTCTATAAATTTAGAAGCAGAATTTCAATCTAGATGTCGCACTGTCTTTGTTTTAATCTGTTAGTGTATTGTTGAGGGTAGATCCAAATCAAGCGTAATTAATAGTGATTAATAATAACTTTATTTAATGGAGTAACATTTAAATTTAGAATTTCAACTCTGTAAGTTATAATTAAATCTAATATGTGGTTATGATTATGAGATGGACCTTTGAAATTCTGACAGAATCCTGTTGAATTTAACAAATAAATAAAACATTTGGTAAAAGTGCCATTTTCCACATCATTGTGTACATTAAAATCACCCATCAACATAATGTGATCATAGTCAGCCAAATGACACATAAGAGGTTTCCAAATAACCCGAGTAAGTGCATCGGCATTGGCATGGAAAGAGCCCTTATGATGAATGAGCAATCTATATGGATGTTGGTCAAGAAACCACCTAGTGACCCACAGATTTGACTCTTTGTGTAGGGCCATCCACAACAGGGGTGGATGATGTGTAACAAGAGTAAATTCCTGGCCCAAGAGGTAGTACCTCAGCTACATAATCGCCCACTTGATCACCAGGGCTTCTTTTTCCACCACTGCATACCTGGGGCCTCATGCATAACGCTGTGCATAGAATTCACACTAAAACATGGTGTACGGACAAAAGCAGAGATGTTTGTATACACTAAAAAATCCAGCTGCCTAAATCTGTGCGTTCGCCAACTTACACGTTCTTCCACTATATAAATCCTGGTCAGCATGAAAAGTAACACACGTGCACACGCTGCTGCCACTCCCCAAACTCCTCCCAAACTTACACCTCTTTGAATATGCAAATCAATATAAATAGCCCTTAAGCTCAACATTCTGTGAAACGGCAATGGCAAACGCATGGGGGGAAATAGAAGAATTTCAGCAAATATCAAGTGGAGTCAAGGAATAACATACTATTTGTTGGTATAAACAGTGGTATAAACAACAAAAATAAGTTGATCGAATGACATACAGTGTCGGATAAAGTCGAAAGTTCAAGTTCACAAAGTCGCACAGTGCCCCGAAATTAAAAGTTGTCAGATATCAAAGCTGCCATGAAAAGGTGAGTCGTAGCCCACTGTCTGAGCATCCTATGAAAGCTAATTGGGGTACAGAGAAAAGAAAAAAAACAGGGACACAGTAAGAAAAAAGCTTGATATGTCAAGTTTAATCTTAAAATTTCACTACATGCTTCTTAAACGGGCTTTCTCTTCCTCCGACAGGACACAATCATGATATTGCAGCTCTCTAAATAATTTAAATACTGAAATTTCATGATGATAGGAATTAAAGCATGTATTAAAAATGTAAACACGGTGGAAAAGAGATTGTTCATGCCTCGCGCAAGATGCTTGCTGCACCATGCACAACCTTCGATGAAATAATTTATTGCAGAAGAAGTTTCTTTCAAATGTCCAAATACCCAATTGCACACTATCAACGCTGTAATAGACGTTAAGTCATCTGTAAGCTGAGAACGCTGATTCTTCAAAACTTTTAAGAGGCGGAAAGGGGGTGCTATGGATAACTGTTTTTGTCATGTAATTGGATTGCACTTTGTCAGGCCTCTACCCTAAGACCTGCCCAACTTGGGTGTCCCACCTGAAGGCGAAGCTTCTACTGGTGTAGCTCTTAGGGTCACTGAGGCATGCAAACCCCCTGACCACGATAAGGTGGCAATCCTTCAGGAGGAAAACTGAAAAATTAAACAACAAAAAATAAAATAAAATATTCCTCATCAGATTATAACAACTAAAAACATGACATTTACCTTAATTGGATGGCTATATAAAATATATTCGAACCCAACAATAACACTTCTCACTATTGCCAATATTAACAAAACTAAAAAGGGTAGGCCAAGTTATAAAAAAATCAATTCCCAAGTCTTGAAAAATAAAACTGAAAACAGAATAAAAAAAATAAAAGAATAAAATAAAATATCCTTATAGATCTTTACATCCAAAAACATAAACTGTATCTTAATCAGATGGCCTATTTCTCAAATAAATTTGCAAAATGAAGTAAGAATAAAATAAGACCTCTCAATATAGCCAATATTTACAAAACTAAAAAGGGTTGGCATAGTAATTAAAAAACAAAACAATTCACCATGTCTTTTCCTACAATTCTCAAACTAATTTGTAGAACACAACAGATTTAGAACATTTGAACTTTTTTCTTCTTTTTTTGTCTTTTGTCTTGTTTTAAGCTTGTTTGTTTTGCAAGCAACTGAACTCTCTGTTTGCAACTGAACAGCTCCACTCTCCTTTCTCCTCAATCCACTCTACAACAACAGTCTCCCGTTTCCCTTCGCAGAAAGTCTTCCAAATTCATCCATATCCAAGTTATTTGTTATGGACTTCTCATGGGCCAAGATCAGCAAATTCCTCTTTCCTTTATGTAAATAGGGGGTTAGGACACGTGACAAAGTGGAGAAGGAACTCTCACATGATGCTGAAGACACACCAATGACCAGGGCTGTTACATACAATTTATGCAACTCAGGAAAGGCTTCCTTGTTTCCTTTGAACATTTTTTGAGCAGCATCTGTTTTGCCACAAGAACTTCATTTTCCAGACTTACAACATCTGCTACAGTGCCAGCCATCACAGCCAGAGGGTGCAACAGGGTGGGATCTAGAAATGCGCTAGATTTGGGTGCAAGACTAGATATGGCTCTCATCAGGTCAATATTCTTGTGTGAAAATCTAGTTTCCATTTCTGAAATGGCCCTGTCAAGGATGTTGAGCAGGGATCTTTTCAGAGACTGATGGGGGGAAATGGTAGGGTCACCAGAGTCTGTATGGCCCAAAGTTGAGAGCACAACACTTTGACCCAGGTGTTTGCTCATTGTTCTCCTTCTCTTTGTTGGATGTGACTCATCCTCAGCAGGAGATGACACTCCCCAACAGTCATCCTCACGGATGTTTTTTAAGGAGTCCAGTGCTGCACTAACAACCTCAGAAGCACTGCACAGATCAACTGACTGAGACTGTAGAATAGCATTTGCTGGTTTCAAGACACCAAGCACCCGCACTAGGAACTTTCCAATCTCAAAGAAGTGATGCCTCTTAATTTGGCATAGCAGGCCTGATGCCTCGGTGCACAGGTCAACTGCAGCATCATCATCCTCTGTCATCTCAGATAGGATACTAAGGATTTGTTCTTGATTGTCCACAGTGCACCTTGTCACCTCATAGTGGCTTGTCCATCTGATCTCAAGCAGCCTTTTTAGACAAGGTGCATCATGTTTATTGAGCACATAGTGGTGGTGAAAAAAGTTGTAGAGTGAACTAGATAGGCTAAAAAATCTTTTGCACACGACTCACTCTGCATGGCATGCACAACCACTAAGTGCAGTTGGTGGTTGTAGCAGTGGATGTATGGGACATATCTGTCAAGCTCTTTTGGAGCAGAGCTTGTACCCCACCTCTAACCCCACTCATCACAGAAGCCCCATCATAACACTGGCTAAGTATACTGTCAGCACTGTAGCCAGCATCAGAAAGGTGGAACAGGATCTCAGAGGTGATGTACTCTGCATGAAGTTGTTGCAAGTCAAGCAACCCAATAAGATGCTCCTCTGGCATGGAATTTCTGACAAACCATATTATCACAGACACATTTTCCACATTGCATCTATCCCTGGTCCCATCACTTTTGAGGCAAAACCCTGCAGAATCAGCACTTTCATATTTTTTCCTGACCTCTCCAAGCACCATGTCAGCCAGTGTTTGGATAATTTCATTTTGGATATCCTTAGATGTGTATTTTGCATTTTTTGGGATACCCTTAGCAATGCTTGCTAGCTTCTCATCCTTCTCTAAGGTATATTCCATCAGTTTTGAAAAATACCTGAAGCAATGTCATCATCATTACCCGCTGCATCATGTCTCAAGGTTTCTGCAGTCCCACTGAGCCCCAACTCATTTACACAGAGAAGCCTTATAGCACTACCAATACTCTTGACATAGTAATGTTTTTTCAAGTTGTGTTTTACCAACCAACATTGAATCCACAGTCCCCCCTGTGGCCTCTCTGCTTTTATGCTCAGTCCAGATGGTTGAAGCATGCACATGTATGTGGCTGGACACATGCCTCTGTAACCCCTTGTCTCGATCAAGTGCTACTTTCCAGTTGTTAAAACCAGTTGAGGTCAACTACGACTACATCCCTCTCATTAAAAGTGCTGCCTTATTTCCGACAGGGGAAACAGAAGCATGCATCCCGCACAACAGAGTACTCCAGCCATGGTCGTGTGCGGTACCAGGCAGGATTGAATGATCTTAATGTTGTACCAACAAATACACGTTTGGGGTAACTACCCAGTACTGGCTGGGATGGTGTATTGCCATTTAAGTCACTGGGTAGCTGAGTGGGTTGCTTTGGGGCAGCAATTGTTGGCAGAGGTACAGGAGAAGCAGTGCCTGTTGATGCCACAGGAGTAGACATGGTAACTGCTGTCTCTGATGTACCAGCAGCAGCATCATTGCTACTGTTATTGGTACAGGCAGGAGCAGCAGCATCACTTTTTAAAAGCTTGGAAACAAGGATGCATCTCACAGCATTAACTTTCCTTTTGTGAGCTGCTGGAAGCTGGGGTGGAAAGTGAATAAGCTTTACTAAAATCGCTGTGATTATTTCAGTATATGAAACGAGATAACTGTGGAGTGCAGAGTTGAAAGCTGGAGTGGGGCATTGTGTCGGGGTCTGACAGACAGACACAGGTCCTCCAGTCGACTCTATGCAGCAGACAGGCTCACAGTGGTGCTTATGGGATCGAGAAAGAAACACTTCTCTACCAGACTGAAACTGTGAGAAGAACAATGGACTAGTCCTCCATTGACTGTACAAATATAAATGTATTTTTTTAGTTGTTAATTATCTCACGAGTCGCTATGATTTTGACGACAGAGATTTGCTGCTTCCTCAAAGCCTGCCGCTGTTGCGCAGCCCTGCCTACTGAGAAACCTGACACCGGGTCATTTGCATACTAACAGTGATTGGATGTTTAGCTGGGGGGAGGGTGAGTGGGGGATCTCTGCCGAGTTCTGTGTGAGCTGCGACAAACAGAGCAGAGGGAAAGAGCGAACAAGAGGTGAAACCTATCATCTCATTTGTGCCTTTTCCAGTGGATTTTTCAGCTACTGTAGTAAATCTTGTCCATATTCAGTTTGTGGGTAATCTATTATTTTCTTTTTCAATTTCTAAAAGTTTGATTTAAGGGGGCAGAACATTTGTTTAAGGGGGCATTGCCCCCTCTTGCCTCAGCGTAGAGCTGGCCACATCAGGTACAGTGATATAAATACTCTGAGTGGTGCAGTAAAAGTAATATGAAAAAAGATGATCCGCTGTGGCAACCCCTAACGGTAAAAGCTGAAAGGAGAAGAAGGTGCAGTGACAGCAACAACACTAAAGCAGCTATGGTATTTGGAATAGATTGGCTATTTCGTGGACCATTATATCGTTACAGGTTAATTTCAATCAGATGCCTTAAACTAATAAACAATATGCGGTTAATTTCAGTGTATATGATAAAGCTGTGTCAGGGATGTGGATCTTAAAAGAAAGGGAAACCACACTGGAACAAAAGCAATGCTTTGACGCTGGGTGCCACCAGTTTGCAAAACCAAGCGGAGAACTTGCGTTCGCCAGGGTTGGAGCTACTGTGAAAATGTGTGTGGCTTTATGCCAAGTTTAGGTTTTATACATCGCGATTTGAACGTGGAAATGTTTGTAAGCAACATTTTTGTGCGTATGCACCATTTATACATGAGGCCCCAGGTGTTCGATAACCTGCTTCACAAACTGTATGTTTTATTTTCTTCACCTGCTTGCAGTGCAGTAAATATGCATTAGCTGCAGACAGATCTAGTAAGTGAAATAATAATTTTTTTATCCATTTGAGAGTTTTTTGGACAGAACTGTTGACAAGAACCATCTGATCTGACTTGTCCACAGATCCCATGAGCTTATTGTAGTTCAGAACTGCTATTGGTTTTCTGATTGGCTACCCTGTTTCGTGGTTTGTTTTTCCTGGCACCACTTCTGTTGATGCGTCATGTAACATTTTTATAAAATTTACATCATGTTTCTCGTGTCAGACAAATATTGTTTTGGGGTAGCATGTATGGTACTTTACTTTGCCAGGTTTCAATTTGAGTTTGGCCAGGTCCTTGGGAACACCAACACAATTCATTCTGAGTGTACCAACAACATGAGTTTCCTGCTCATACAACATTTGTGCCAGTTTTGAACTGTCTGAAATTAATATCTGAAATAAACTTTAATTATTTAAAAACAAATAAAAATGTGTTTATGGATGGTGTGAAATTTCTGAGATCTGGCCTACAACCGTAATATGACAGGTCCAGTAGATTAAGCCATTAGGAGCTGGCCAGGCTCAGCCAAAGGTGGTCCCATTTTTACCAGTTGTTTAACCTTCTAGAATTCTTAAGTGAGCTTTCCTTTGCCCAACAGATGAAAACACCAGAATCTTTTAAAATAAATCTTTATTTAAGCAGAAATCAAAATTATCTGGAAAATTACAAAAGCAACCACCTTGCAATATTAGTCATTTATTAATTACATATGATGAAATATTAATTAAAACAATAAGCATCTACACTGTAAACATAAAGCATAACACTTTAAGCAATATGCATCCAAATTTGAAACATTTTTATATATCAATCATATATTTCTTGCATTTATCTCTTTTTTTTAAACATTGTGATGATCACAAAGCTGAGGTTTGTTTTCTGTTGTACATGACTCATTTATAAATGTTATGCTTATCTAGAATATACATTCGGTGGCTAGTGCCCTGTCCGGGACTATCATTGTGCCCAGTACTGCAGGGATAGGCTCTGAATCCCCCCCACCACCAGTGACCCTGAATTAGATTAAGTGGATTTGAAAATGAGTATGACTGTGATATGAATGAAAATGATAAAGTAATACAGGTCAACTTACTCATCTATTCATCTTTATTCATACCTGCTACTTCTTTTCAAGGGTGCTTACAGGGCAGGGCACCAATATATTATAAAATTATTATAAAAGTAAACAATTATTCATTTTACTATTTTGCCATCAGAATTTCTTATTGATTAAAGGTAAATCAAGGGTTAGTGAAAAGTACAGCAGTCTTTTAGAACTGTAGAATAATCTATAGATGAGAAAAGGCCATTCGGCCCAACAAAGCTCGCTGTTCCTATTCACTTAATTCTTCTAAAAACATCAAGTCTAGTTTTGAAATTCCATAAAGTCTTACTGTCTACCACACCACTTTGTACCTTATTCCATGTGCCTACAGTTTTCTGTGTAAAGAAAAACTTCCAGTGTTTGTGTGAAATTTCCCTGTAATAAATTTCTAACTGTGTCCCCGTGTTCTTGATGAACTCAGTTTTAAATTTAAAAGTCTCCATCCACCGGACTAATTTCCTTCATAATTTTAAACACTTCAACCATGTCTCCTCTTCATCTTCTTTTTCTTAAACTGAAAAAGCTTGCCTCATTTAGTCTTTCTTTATAATTTATCCCCTGTAGCACTGGAATCAGCCTAGTCGCTCTTCTCTGGACCTTTTCTATTGCTTCTATGTCCTTTTTGTAGCCTGAAGACCAAAACTGCACACAGTACTCCAGGTGAGGCCTTACCAGTGTATTACAAAGCCTGAGCACAACCTCCTTGGACTTGTTCTGTATCCATCAGGGTGCTATATAACCTAACATTCTTTTAGCCTTCTTAATGGCTTCTGAACACTGTATGTCCACTATGGCTCCTAAATCCTTCTCATACCTCCCATTGAGTATTCAGACCTAATATTTTTACTTCCTATGTGTAATACTTTACATTTACTGACATTAAATTTCAATCGCCACAAATCTCCCCATGCCTGTATGCTGTCCAAGTCTCTCTGTAATGAATACCTGCCAATCCACCTGTCTTGGTATCATATGCAAAGTTAACCAGCTTGTCCCTTATATTCCTATCCAAATCATTTATATATATATATATATATATATATATATATATATATATATATATATATATATATATATATATACTATATATATATATATATATTAAAACCAACAGCAGCCCTAGCACTGACCCCTGTGAAACCACTCTTAAAATCAGCCAGTGCTGATGAGGTTCTTCGCACCATAAAGCTCTGCCTCCTGTGTCTGAGCCAATTTTTCACCCATCTATACACAACACCGTGTACTCTCACTTCTTTTAAATTGTTCCCAACCTTTTAATACAGCACCTTAAATCAAATGTGTTCTGTAAGTCCAGAGAAATAATATCATATGCTACACTTTGTTTGCATCTTTTATTACTTCCTCATAGAATTTCAGCATGTTAGTAAAACATGACCGCCCTCTTCTGAAACCATGCTGACTGTTCAGTAACACTCCTGTTCTTGCCATGTGTTGCTCAATCATATCCCCAAGTGCAGCTAAACCATGTCTATGTATGATGAAAGTCTTTCCACTAAAGTAAATGGGTGCTGATCTTAAATGAATACTCTAAACAAAAATATTTTTTTATATGTTACTTACCTCATGTACTTTGTAGTGGTGGTCAAGAAAAATTTTTACTCTCATGTTTTCGTGGAAGAAAACACATGACAACAATTCAAAATGAATGGGAACCAACCGTAACCAACTCTGGACAATTGCAAACAATTTGAAAAATGTCCATGGAGAAAAGAAAAAAAAATGTTACTGTGAAAGTGTTGAAAAGTATAATCTTAAAATCTATACTAATAAAAGGCAAAGCCCTCACTCACTCACTCACTCACTCACTCACTCACTCACTCACTCACTCACTCACTCACTCACTCACTCACTCATCACTAATTCTCCAACTTCCCGTGTGGGTGGAAGGCTGAAATTTGGCAGGTTGATTCCTTACAGCTTCCTTACAAAAGTTGGACAGGTTTTATATCGAAATTCTACGCGTAATGGTCATAACTGGAAGCAGTTTTCTCCATTTACTGTAATGGAGATGAGCTTCAACGCCGGGGGCGGAGTTTCGTGTGACATCATCACGCCTCCCACGTAATCACGCAGTACATAGAAAACCAGGAAGACCTCAAAAAAGCGCTCAAGAAAACATGCATTATATAATTGAGAAGGCAGCGAAACAATAAGAAGCGAGTTCTGCTACTTGAAACAAAGCACGATGTAAACCTACACTTTAAATTAAGTTCATAGACAGGCTGCTGGCGTTTGTAATTTAGTGCCTGCCCATATAAGGCCATCCGTCAGCGGCAATCCAATAGCAAACTGCCACGGGTAAATATTCACGGGTGAAGGACTGTGCTTATGGAGAGGAAGATGAGATGGTCAGGGTGGTGTTTGACAC
This sequence comes from Polypterus senegalus, assembly GCF_016835505.1. Taxonomy (NCBI): domain Eukaryota; kingdom Metazoa; phylum Chordata; class Cladistia; order Polypteriformes; family Polypteridae; genus Polypterus; species Polypterus senegalus. Next base: position 41,476 of record NW_024385354.1, read on the forward strand.
AAACTCAGAGAAACTGCCAGAGAAAGTTTTAAGTGCCAGGACTAAGGTAACATTAAATAAAGCTATGGACATAGCACGAGATGGCACCAGCACAGCTGGGAACCTTCGATGCAAGTACACCGAGTGGCTCACGTGAACTGATGCAGTGCACAGATAAAAAGCAACAGTTCCAAAGAGCGCTGAACAAAAACCGAATTACACAATTGAAAAGGCAGCAAAAATATGAAGCGCCTGATAAGCATATTCATAAATGCAGCTACTGTGGAAACAAAGCACACGGTGGAAAAAGTCAATGTCCCGCTAAAGGAAGACAGCGAAAAAAAAAAACCCGTGCATGCAGTTTGTCACATCACAGATAAAAAGGAAGACGAGCTGTTTATTGATGCAGTAAGGAACTAATCGATGAATGAAACCTCTTATCTAATACAACGATTGACAAACACAGAATGTAACTTGAACACATCGCAAATACGAGCCTGATTGAAAGAAATAATGATAATCAAATCCTTGATGACAGCAACATTCAATAACACT